>NW_020654422.1:2742373-2743343 GCF_003589595.1 Hyposmocoma kahamanoa
GTAATATGCAAAAATCATTCTTATTAGAGTGCAATTTTGTGTATATTATAAAGGCTTTTGTAATATTTTTCTCAGTATATTTACTCTGTAGAACAAATAAAATTTTGTCTTGTACATTTGTTTTTAAAATGATGTTTTGGTCTGTATTTAAAAATGCTACTTTTAATGAATGCAGTGTCAGTGCAAGTCGGCTTACATTAATTAAATTTTTAGATGAAAATTTACAAAGTGTGTGCATTGTAAAAAGTGTAATCGGCAAACCCCTCTTACGAGTATATCAAGCATCTATTATTTATATAAGCTTTTCTGTTTTATTGATGATAGTCTACATTTTACTTAATGTGCTCTGGTTTTTTTATACTAACAAGTTCCACTTACTTTTATGTAAATGTGTAAATTTCAGTCAAAGTAAGTCAGTGTTGAATTTCATATGCTTTGTTAAATCTAAAGTAGACATACGATGCCTTAGCCGTTTTACAGTAACATTTTACCTTATAATTATAGCTGTATTTGTCGACTGGCCCAAATGTGAAATTCATTGTTATTATTTAGTTAGTGCATATCGCAATGTATGTACTGGCCTCTTAGAGCAGTCCGGTACTCGATGGTGTAATGCAAATAATTTTTTGTCATATACAAAAGTGAAATGTCTTTATTGTACAATACTGTTTGGAGTGATATATGGGTGCATTCTTTTTGTCATGGCCGGCAGTGATCACTACGCATTATTAATAATAATAAATGATACTTACCTACTAAGTTTTGGTTTTATATCTTACCTGAACTATCCCACTAATAATTTAATAATAGTCTTATTCTTATATTTTCTATTAATCATACTACTATATCTGCACGTTTACTATTTTATTGTTACTAATATTATTTGTTTTTTTGAACTAAACATACACAATAACAACTACTTATATTCTAAATGGTTAATACAAAATTTCTGAAGGTTGGTCTTTACAAT
>NW_020654422.1:2743743-2744469 GCF_003589595.1 Hyposmocoma kahamanoa
CAACTGGTCAGCGTCGGGTACGCGGTGGAGGTGTAGGATTTTACGTAAAACGAGGCATACACGCACGCACACTGCCACATCCTCCTTCCCCTTCGAAAGCGGAGCAGATGTGGCTTGCTGTCAATATAGAATCTGTTCGTCTTTTAGTGGGCACTGCCTATAGACCCGAATGGTTCAATGTAGATGAGTTTTTTGATGCACTGACGGAATCATTGTTCTCGTTCGGTAACTATGATCATGTGATATTAGTGGGAGATTTTAACATAGATTGTTTTGATTCCAACAGTACAAAGTACAAACAACTTACACAATTTTTGAATTATACAAATCTCTCAAATTATGTCAATATGCCAACACACTTCACGTCATCTAGCGCTACTTTGATAGATTTGGTTTGTTCAGATGCTCCAATCCTACAGGTAAATGTAGATCATCGTCCGGAACTCGGTGGCCATGCAATTGTTATGACTGAATTTAAAATAAAACGACCCAAAATTAACCCTAAATTAATTTCGTACCGACCAATTAAACATATAGATTTGAAACTGTTCGACGCTGATCTTGAGGAGACAGGCTGGGATGGTATAGTTGGAATGAGTGATGTAAATGAAATGGTAGCACTATTCAACACTTTAATTTTAAATTTAATGAATAAGCATGCCCCAGTGAAGCAGGTTGTAATTAGGGACAAGCAACAGCCGTGGTTTACTGGGGCATGCTTATTCA
>NW_020654422.1:2744569-2813859 GCF_003589595.1 Hyposmocoma kahamanoa
GAATAAGCATGCCCCAGTGAAGCAGGTTGTAATTAGGGACAAGCAACAGCCGTGGTTTACTGATAATGTCCGTCATATTATGAGACTCAGAGATAAAGCTCAGCGTCAGTACCGTAAGACAAATAGGGATACACACAAAACTCAATACAAAGTGATGAAACACCTTGCTAACACCAGTCTTTACCACGAAAAAACTGCTTTCTTTGGCCAGCAAATTAACTCCAATTTAAACAATCCCAAGTTGCTTTGGAAACGATTGAGGAATACAGTTGTCCCTTTCAAAAATGAGCCTGAACTTCCTGTGTTTTTGCGTGATCCTGATGCTATGAATGAAGCTTTTCTCGATATCCCGGATGACAATGGTGCATGTATGTCGGATCTCTCTTATTTTGAATGCCATAGACATAGCTCTGCGACTTTTAGGTTAACTTCCGTGCATGAGGACGAAGTAGCTAAGCATATTTTAAGTATAAAATCAAATGCCACTGGAGTAGATGCAATAAACATGGACATGATTATAATGACTCTGCCAAAAACCTTACGTGTTATAACAGCTATCATAAATAAATCCATCGAGTCTTCTACATATCCTTCTCTTTGGAAAATTGCCGTTATTCGTCCCATTCCTAAAAATAATAATCCCGCTAATGTTAAAGATTTGAGACCAATTAGTATTTTACCTTATTTATCCAAAATACTAGAGAAGGCAGTTCATGGGCAACTCATGCGCTATTGCGAAGCAAATGGAATTCTTCCATCTTTTCAGTCGGGGTTTCGCAAGCAGCGGAGCACTACTACAGCACTTCTTGATGTCGTTGACAACATTCTGGCTTCACAAGACATTGGAAGGGGTACGATTTTATGTTTGCTGGATTTCTCTCGTGCGTTCGATTCCATAAATATTCAAATGCTTCTTTCAAAGATGGCATATTACGGTTCTGACCACAATACCACGTCTTGGTTCAGTAGTTACCTTAATGGACGTTATCAAAAGGTAGTTATACAAAATTCGGATGGTACAAACATCGAATCAGGCCTCAAGACAATCCGAAAAGGCGTCCCGCAAGGCTCCATTCTTGGACCGTTACTTTTCATCCTGTATAGTAGTGATCTGGCTAAATGTGTTTTGAATTGCCGGTATCACTTGTATGCCGACGATTTGCAGATATACATATCATGCAATGTAAGTGACGTGAACTCTATGGTTAGCAAGTTAAATGAGGATCTGAGTCGTGTTTCTGCTTGGTGTTCTTCAAACAGCCTCGTTTTAAATGCGACGAAATCAAAATATGTCATACATGGCTCCCGTAGTCAGGTCCAAAAGATTATAAGTGCTGATCCACAAATTATTATAGGAGGTGTGGCTATAGAAAGAGTTAGCTCAGCTAGGAATCTTGGGCTGCAAATGGATAGTGAGCTACGTTTTGAAAATCACATATTGGATGTCACACGCTCTTGCTTTTATCGACTAAAAGTTCTGTACAATTTTCGGTCCTATATAAGCCAGGAGCTGAGAGTTCTGCTTTGTGAGACACTGGTATTGTCTAGGCTGAACTATTGCATCACAGTATATAGTGGCTGTCTAAAAAAAAGTTCTCAAAAATTGATCCAGCGAGTGCAAAATTCCTGTGCTCGCTATTGTTTTCGAATCCCTCCTCGCACACATATCACGCCTTATCTCAACAAATTTGGCATACTGAAAATGGATGCTCGTCAGAAATTGTATTTGGCCTGCCTAATGTTTGACATTATTAAAACCCGGAAACCAGATTATTTATACCAGAAAATCGATTGGTCGCGTCCTGTGAGGGGAAATACGTTACGATTGGTTTCAAGAAATGTCATAAACATCCCAAAACACAAAACGGCTGCTTTTCGCGGAGGTTTCAGGTATCGCGCCAGTAAGTGCTGGAACGATATTCCTCCTCCATTGCGTGACGTCACGCGTAAGCTACAATTTAAGCGTGAATATAAAAAACTTCTTTTGTCTAAACAGATATGTACTCGTATTATATAGTAACTCATAATTCTTTAATTCCCCTGAATCTGATACCTGTAAACCTAAAACTAAAAATCAAATAACCAAAAATTAATATTATTGTATTTGTATTTTATATGTATGTGTGGAAATGAGTTTTATTATTATATATTGCTTGCGCATCAGGCTTGACACTATGTTTTGCTCTTAACAATGTTTAACGTATTGACATATATATGTATTTTCTATTCTTTTTTTTTTGTTTTTGTGTTATATATATTTGCGTGTGATCATCACTTTCATCATCACTTTGATGGCATGGCTTATTGAGGTGCGATCGCTCACCATAATATGGTACTGGCAGAAAACCAGCGCTGATAGACTCTTTTCACGGTCTACAGTAATTATGCTGAGCCAGGGCCATTTCAGTACAAACTGTTGCATTTTAGGTATGACCTAGATGTTTTATGTAAAAATGTTGTAATTTTTGTTCTATGTTGTTTTGTGGTGTACCTTGTGATGTAATTGTAAATGTTTTGTTTCTGCTTGTGTTTGTACTGAATAAACGCTTTATCTATCTATCTATCTATCTATATAAATAACTTCCTCTGCCTCTCTTTTCTTGCCCAAATTGCTACTTGGGTTGATATACATTGAAAATGAAACATGTTTTTCGGATTGAAATGGCGTGTGTTTGTTTTTTCAAAACAATCCAACGTTTCGGATTATTTACAGGTTCTATGGTCACGGTTGACTGAGATGGTATTAATCGTCAACCAGCTATATCTAATATTAATGCAAACCACCTTATTTTGAACTATAGTCATAAAAATTACTTTAATTAGAAAGGCTTGTTTGACATAACAAATATACGCGATTCAGACCTCAAAAAAAAATGCTATGTAATATATATAATATAAATAGTATATAATTGTTTTTTTACTTTCATTTATCAAAGTTGTCGTATCCTTTCATGGTTCCGAACTGGGCTCCCTTTTAACATTGTCAAAGAGATACATTATACAAATAACAATTGCCAAACAACCACATCGATTACCTGATTTCTAACTAGAGAATTCTTTGTATTTTGAGTACCAAAGCAATGGATTCACTATTTGGAACACCGAGATCAAAATCAATATAGAAAAGTACATTTCCCAAAACCGGAATCTCCTCATCCAGAGTCCACAGTGCAAACATTGGACCATCCAGTTCGTTGTTAATTACTTACAGAGTAATGCTATGAGTGAAGTGTCAATCAGTGGTTGTAACATCATCAATGTACGTTAATTTACAATAGAATGTACGTGCACACAATTAAGTGAGGTTTGCTATTTGTTGACTATTACTGTGCAATTACACATCAGCTATGCAAATTGCATTGAAACCGAGGAAGCACTAAGATGTTACTGTTTGTTCCTGTACCTACGTATTATATACTGTGTGACGTATACGTATGTCATCACCAGATTATGGTAAATACTGGGTTGGATAATGATTTCTTTATGTTATACTTTATGTATATACTGTTGTAGATAAGGTGACTTCACAGAACGATAAGTATAGTAGAAGTGGTTAGTTAGCGTCACACGAGTGCCAACTGTAGGCGCAGTTGTGCCTACTTGAGCTCAAGTCCAGCGTATTGTACGTTATGATTGTGTCAATTCTTTTGCGCAAATTCTCTAAAATCGTACAAAAATGCCTTATTATGCTATTTTGGAGTGCAAAAATGATAGCCACACCAAGAATATTACCCGTGGCGGTTTTTCGTATCATCGGTACGTCTTAAATATTATTAAATATAAATTTTCAATTTTCTGTTTATCGAATTGATTTTTTGTATTGTAACAAACAAAAGTAAACATTATACCAGAGATAATGGCCGCGTCTTGTATTTTCGAGAACTAAGTAAACATCTGGAATTTTCCACGCTAGTAGCGAACAAAAGCTCAGCGAAAAATTGCTTCACGAGTGTTTTGTTCATTTTAAACTTAATTAACCGAAACAAAGTTCATTCGGCAATGTGTTCGTTAACGAAGACATCTGTTATCGAGAGATACTCTTTTCTATTCGTTCAGATGTTGGTCGTTCGTCGTAGTCCAGCTATTAGCCGGAAGATGGCAGCACGTTGAATAAAAATAAGAAAATACCCACAATAAAGGTGATGACGCTTTATTCAATTGTTCATCTCGTATCGTTGTGTCTTATTATTTCCGTCAATTCCATAACACCCACATCCTGAGTGTTTTAAAACAAATTTGGGTGTGCTCTTCTTCAATCGAGTGGCGAACAATTAAGAACTTCTGAGAATGTCTCGTGGAGAGGTAAAACACGTGTCGGGTATATTTTTGGTGGTGGTGTCTGTGATTGTCTGATTGTAGTTGCGTTTATCTTACTTTTAAGCAGAGGGAGGGTGGGAAAACTAAAAAAATATTCAACTCAAGCGCAGCTATTAGGCAACCTTAACTGCGTTCGTGGAGTGACAAATGGAGTGGCAAAATAATGCCTGAAAATACTAATTATTCAGAACTAGGAACCACCATCGTTTTCCATCAGGCGAGATGAAGGTCAAATGTGCACTTAACATAAAAAAAAGTTTGATTGATTGATTTTCGAAGACACGAGAGATCGCATGGAATCTCATCGCGCCCTCAATACAAACGTGTTTTGTATGGGATAACGCCTGTACAGAGCAAGCGACGAAAAGTACCACATAACAACAAAACCCACTCACGCATTAATGCGGGGATAGAAAGGATCTTCTTGCGACATCGCAAAAGATCTAGAGCGAGCTTTAAAAGACGAAAACAGAAAAATATTAAACGCACAAAAAATTTGGTCCAACCCTAAGTACATAATACATTAGAGATAAGTGCTTTTTCGATAGATATTTGTCAAATAAGTGACCTCACTAAGTAAGTACTAGATCATTCAACAATCTTTATAGAAAAGTCTATAAATTTTTCATACAAATGCTTTGACATAAATTTATTCATAGCTCTCGTGGAAATGAAGTGTCGCCGAGAGGCCATTACGTTGGTAAAGGAAATTGACGCGTCGTACGGTACTGGACGTTTGTGTTTTTATTGTAATGTTTGAAAAGCTGCTTCAAGCTTGGTAAAAGAATGTGGCTTAATTTGTTTCACGTCTTTTTAACCGACTTCAAAAAGAGAAGGAGGTTTTCAATTCGACTGTATGTTTTTTTGTATGCAGGTATGTTACGCGATAACTCCGGTATTTGTGAACCACATGATTCTTTTTTTTTGTTAGAAAGAGGGTAACTCCATAGTGGTCCTATTTATTTTGAAGAAAATCATCCACCTTTAAGGATGGCTGTTCACGCATGAAGATTCATTTTTATAAATAGCGCTTAAATTTTATTATAAAATCAATTATTTTAATGGTTGATTTTGCTATTCTCCAATTCAAGGCGTTTTTCTCTCAATAAACTTTAAGTTGTGAGAACCGATTTTTATTATGTCTCGTGTCAAGTCCCGTATAGTGGCGAACTAGGGGATGAATCCAGGTTTGCGCACTTTCCGGTAACCGATTTCAATAAAACTTGGTAATTATATGTAATTCCACATACTTTTGAGGTCGGTTTTTTTAGTAGTTTTTTTAGTTTTTTCTGTACTGATTTGAACTACAGCCATTGTGTGTGACCAGGTCATTACCTGGTCTCGCAGTAGAGGATTTCCTCTACCAAAACACCCACAAATTCAAATTGTTTAACTACGAGTATTAATTGTTTAACAAGTCAAATTGATTAACTTTGTAGCAGTAGAGCTAATTGTGAATGAGTTTTTAATTTCTACCGCCTAGCAAGTACTATGAGCATTACTGAGTTCCAGTCTTGAAGGGTAACGGTGCTGGTAAAATAACAGGCACATGAGACTTATCAACTTATGTTTCAGAGTAACAGACGCAGTGGCAATGCCCCTCAGATCTTTGCGTTTAAAGTTCTGAGTGGCACTGTAACTGTTACAGGCGCACGACTTGTTCGTTTCATCACTTGTTAAAATAAAAAAAATGGAAATTATATTGAGAATTAACTTTGGAATCTCTTTTCTAGCACATACATAAGTGGTAACCCCTAGGCCACAAGCGTCGTCAAAGTTTATAATATAAATAAGAAACAACATGATATATACTTTGCTCTTATGGTTTATATCCAGCAGTCTATGTTTGTAAGCTGATGATGATGATGATGATGATATACGTTGCTCTGATCCCAAAGTACTTGACTAAAGTACGTGTGTTATGGAAATCGGAAACAACAACCCGGCCGGGGATCGCATTCGGGATTTCAAAGATGGCGACACCATGAAAACCGGTGGGCAAGCCACTCGGCCAAGACGGAAGACATAAATTGGTATGATGTTGGTATAATAGTTCATTTGTTAACCTCTAAAACGGTATGCAACTGGATGTTAGGTTATTTATTATGATTTTTTTCTATATGAACAGCTTGGCCAACAGTAACGTCGTCGGCTTTACCTCGGCGTGGTGTAGCGTTAATCATTCCTAAGAGGGTCTTCGCAGTAGCACGCATCGTAAGCAAGACAAGGTTACTATTTTGACCGACTTTAAAAAAGGAGGAGGTTCTCAATTTGACTGTATTTTTTTGTATGTATGTTACGCGATAACTCCGGCGATTTGTGAATCGATTTTGATGATTCTTCCTCCTTCCTCCTTTAAGGGTCGCAAACTATGTGAATCCATTTTTACACACTTTCCGGTAACCGATTCCAATGAAACTTGGCAAATACATGTAATCCTACGAACTTTTGAGGTCGGTTCTTTTGTACTCTGTACTGAAATGATCTTCTCATAAATACCGAATATATTGATTTGATATGCTATTCACAAAAGCAAAAGCTGTGGTAGCCTAATGGATTGACCTACCGCCTCTTAAGCAGAGGCCGTGGGTTCGAATCCGGCCACGCGCCTCTGTTATTCTCGAAATTTATATGCGAAATTAAACTTGAAATTTACCACGAGCTTTTCGATGAAGGAAGACATCGTGATGAAACCTGCACGTAGAATAAGGACCAGTTAGGCCCACTATGGCTTAAATCTGAGAGGAGATCCGCACCCAGCAGTGGGACGTATTAATGGGTTGACGATGTGATGTAATACTATTCAAGTCAATTAAGTGAAAATCGTTACGTCAACCTGCTAATTTAGCCTCTTCAAATATAAAGTATTATATAAATAACATTTACGGTTTTGAAGTAAAGTTAATAAAGTTAAATTGTATATGATTATGCTGGTAATTGCTCGATGTTGACGTATTTACGTGTATTTATTATTTATTACATAGCAACTGTTAAGCTGAAGTTACATTGCCGAAGAAACAGACTAAAAAGCGAGTTTTTGTAACCGAAGTACACTTAACTATATGTCACTTGTGTAACCTACAAACTGTGTTTTAGCTAATAGTTAGGTTTTATGTATGTATCTATGTAAGTACTTTACTATATATACAATGAAAAGAATACAAATTGTTAAGGAAGAAATAAAACGTTATTGTACAAAGGTGAGCTTATCCCATAAAGGGATCTTCCAAAAAGTCGGCAATAATATCTAAAAAATCATGAAATTGAATGCTACATACTCAATAATTACAAGAATAAATTTAATATATCAAATATACACACAAATACATAACATAAAGTAAATGATAATACACTAATACATATAAAATACATAGTAAAATGAACTTATAAAATACGACTATAAGTAAATATGTGAAATGTAAACAAATAATGTAAATGAATAATCCCAAGATTTCAAAAGGGCACGAAGAAGGGACGAAGGGAAGATGACTGTCTAACCTTGACTGGAAGAAGGTTCCATATACGAGCAGCAGTCTGGTGAACGATTCAGAATATTTTTGCGAACTGTGTTGTGGAACAACGAGGGACAAATTAGTAGTATGAAAAGGATTTTAGATAGGAAACAGCCCCATATTATGCTTCTACATTAGTTTTGAGTATAGTGCCTACTGACCCTTAGGGTGTACGAGAAGGGCACTATAACCTGTGCGTGTGCAAAAACCTTATAAGTTTAGGTTCTGATCCCAGATCAGCCAGTGCCAGAGTTGTCAGGGACCTCTGTCACTTGAGCCGCACCGGGTGCACGTACAGTAACCTTCCTAATTTCCAGATAGGTACCGGAGCTGTAGGCACTCTCACTTCCCGATGCGCATTGCACCACTGGCGTTTGCCACCGCTAAGTCGTCGACTCTGAGTCCACTACCAAATCTCCTCATTGGTGGTGGAGCTGTAAGGCACGCTTACTTCCCGACGCCGAAAAAACGACGTTTTTCCAATTCCCAATAACCTAAGCGGCTGGAGGGCCCGGAGGATATTTAGCTTATCCCCTACTCGTGTCGGAGATGCCAGTTTTCAGAACCTGGAAATGTGATCGTACTTTTTCAAGCCGAACGCAAAACATTGATTTTCAAGCCGCTCCAATTTGTTAAGAATATCCTCCGAAAGATCAAGGTAGGCGACGTCTCCATAGTCCAATAGAGGAAGAGGAAGGGTGCGTGTGAGCATAATTTTTTTATATGAATAATTTCTAAAAATATAACCTCAACATTTTTCTTGGGACAGCTGTTCATGTGTCAATAATTCACTTTTAGATTGCTAGTCCGGTTAGTTTAGTGAAATTAGAGGCACACGGGACTTGTCAACTTGTATCTCATGGGGGCGCAGTGGTAGTACCCTTCAGATCTTTGCAATTTAAAGCTCTGAGTGGCACTGTTGCTGTTAAGGCGTGTAACTGACCTCAGCTCCGATTTTTAATCGATCGACATAAATAAAAGCAATGTTCAATTGTTTACTCACAGAGTCTTGGCACAGGGCGAACTAGTTGTGCCCCTCGTAGTAGCCTGTCCATAAAAGTTGTAGTGCCACTCAGAGGTTTAAATCACAAACATCTGAGGGCTAATACCACTGCGCCCATCTTCTGGCATAGTTGACAAGAATTGATTAAATCATATGTAAGTAATAGAATGATTAAATTACCCGACCTTCCGTGCTTTGACCACGCCAATCATTGACCTACCAACGAGTCTGAACCTCAATCTTCTTAAATCGCAAACAGAGCATCAATCGCGCGTCAATCTTCGTTTGGTCGAACGACAGCGCGCTTGTCAATCATACCGTATTTTTCAATAAAAACTTGCTAAAATTACATAGCCATTGCAAAAGCAATTAAAACAAACAAATCGATAACTGCCCTTATCCTACACATTCCATGCGCAAAAGATGGAAAGATATCCATTACGTCAGTTTCAATTGTTCGAACTCCAAGCGATTGAAACATTTAGAACAATTACTAGTAGCAATAGAGCTCGTTGTGAAAGAGTTTATCCAGTGCAGTACTGCCACCTTACCTATTTTAGCCGCCAAGAAATACTGACATTACTCAGCATTACTGTGATCCGATTTTGAAGGGTAAGGGTGCTGGTGAAATTACAGGCATATGGGACTTGTCAACTTATGTATTAGAGTGATGGGCGCAGTGGTAGTGTACCTCAGATCTTTGGAATTTAAAGCTCTGAGTGGCACTGTAACTGTTATAGACAGACATCAGACGAAGGACTTGTTTATCCCGTCACTTGATGTTATATAAAAAAAAATACAAAGAAACTACAGAGTCGTTTTGATGTTAATATTTTTTTTAAATACTTTTTTTATTAAATGTTAGTAATAATAACTAACAAAATATTCTTTTACTCGTTTTACGAGTTGAGGTTACTTATATAATATTCCCGGAATAGGTTTTCTCGGATTTTCAAATCCCAAATGTATTTTTTTAGGTTTTTTGGGAATGTTACAAAACAAACCTACGCTAACTTTATCTTTTCTTTGTGATAAGCAACCAGAATCAGAGTAAATCGAGAATCAAAAAATTAACGAGAAAATAAAAAAAAAAGAGAATCAGAAGGTAGAGATACAGTTATTTTCACATTCATAATATTTGTATGTACTGCACAACTGTTTATTATTTCTTTAATTAAATAAATTTGTATAAAATTTGACATAATATTATATGTACATATATTATAAATAAATGAATATGGACAGTAAAGGCAACTCCATTATTCTTGTGTTCAAGTAATTTTCACTAGAAGCTAAATGTGGCCACAATATAAATATTTGGGCCTTTAAATTCTTGCAAGCAAAATTAAGCAGGACTGCAATGGACTTATATCTATCTTTATCTAGCTATTATCTAGCCCTGTCTTATTTGTACAATAAGCATATCGGCTCTTTTGAAAATTTTATGTCAGATGATGGAAACTCCATTCGAGGAATTGCAACTCAATCCATTATATGACAGAAGCGAGACCGATGTAATGTTATTTTATTAATTAACGAAAAACCACGGCAGTAATCTGTTACTCTTCCATATGATGTTTTAAAATAATTGGGATAATTAATGAATCAACAAACAAATCTAACAACAAAGAGTAAATTTTAGACTTTATTATTGATCTCAAGGGAATTTTTCTTGTGAATGATAATATGCAATGTTTAATCAATTTGATGATTTCAACTGTAGTTTGCTTATCCATGAAATGGAGATGTTATGAACTTGAATTTTTTTACCACGCAAATAGCGCACGTACTGTCTTTACGAGACGCGTAGCGGCGCCTGCTAATGGTAAAACAAAAAAAACTCCAATGTTACAGTAGGTAAGAATTTTTTCAAGTTGAGTAGGAAATTGAGTAAAATTAGTTGTATCAGTCCGCGGGTAAAGGTTAACACGAGTAAAAATTGCACGCGCTTTAAGTGTATGCACTCAATGACTTGGTACGCATTTAGTAGGCGGTAAAATTAAAATAAATATACATTGAAATGAGTACAACCATCAGGTACTTTCGCCTGTGAATTGACAGCTTGCTTGTTGTCGCATGCAACCATACAGATGTGTTCACACAGCCAGTTACTTGGAGGGCGCCGGAGAACGGCCAATGACGAGACATAATATAAAAAAAAGGCAGCCCAAGAGCGATGACGCAGGATGACTTGGACGCATATACAGGGTTATTCTTAAAATACTAACCTCGCTATACTATATTATTAGTAATAAATAGTCCTGCGAGGTTGTTACTATTTTACAATTAACGCGTATTAGAATGGACTGTGAGAAAGGCACAACAAATTAAAACCCGGAAGTTCATAGCCGAGGTTTATCTGAAAAGTTGATGATCGCATAAACCTGGATTACTATGTGACTGTATAGTACATAAACAAAAAACTGTTGAATAATAATCCGTAGGTATTGCATAACGCTAACAACGTGCTACGCTGTGAAAAATCTTCGATATACCTTTTTGTGCTTCTTCTTCGTAGATAGAAAATCAGGCACGTGTTTAGTACATTTTTTTTCAAACCCTGGACTGGAAGGGAAGTGCTTGTATAGTACGCGTATAATTATTGTTGTTTCTAGCGAGGCATTCATAGAACTTTTTTCAATGAATTAATGGAAATGATACAATTATGATTACATAAATAAGTTATTAAAAAGCGGGAAAGCACACACATTGTGCATAGGTAACTTTTTAATAGTAGTTTATGTGACTGTTACATAATGAAAGGCATTAGAATACGAATGAGGGTTTATGAAACGAGCCGATACGCGAGTTTCATAAAAACATCTCACGATTGTATTACTGCCTAATTATCTACAGTTACATACACTGTTTTATCTACACACATGTTATAAACTCTCTGTGATGTGTTCAAGAACCGCATGTTACGACTGGCGAAATGGTGGCAAATAAAAATTTTCTCACGCATGTCACACAACCGTAGTTTTTAATTTTAATTCATAGACAAACTAGAATCGGCTCCAACTTTCATATCGTTCGATATAAAGTAACGTGTGAAATTGTCAAAATTGTTTGCTATCGACATTTCATTTCGAATAAAATTCATCTCGACTGATATTAGAATTGAGGTCCAATCAAATTGTTTTATTTTTCAGAGATGTTCGAAATTTGAATGTAATAATAACATCGAATTCGATGTTTAAATAGAAACAATAATAACATTTTCACAGATAAGAAATTTGTTCTAACAAAATACCTTTATGCTGGTCGTAATTTACGGTTTTTGAACACTTTATAGAGAGTTTATGATATGTGTGTAGATAAAATAATTTTTTTCGTAGCCATAGACATATAAGAAACAAAATTAAAAAATAAATACGCATTGCGGTGAAAAAATTTACCGACGTCCTGGTTATAATGGTATGTTTCTTTAGTCACTTTAATTTTGTATGCAATAGTGAAATGTTTAAAAGTTTAATGTAGTAGTAAAAAATGGATCTTCGTACGGGTTTCACGAACGAGATCGTGAAGTTATGTTTTTAATTTTTAGTACAGTAAAATAACGGCTCCCTGCCTGTTCTCTGTTTGAAAGAAAACTGTATTTACATTACAATGCCTTGTCGATTTAATTTTTTTGGGTTATCCTGCTCTTTTTATCTCTCGCCGGTACCCTTGATTATTACTCTTATTTTAACTTGTAATAAGAAACACATACAAACCAACATACTTCTGTCTATGAGAATTGGCGGGAAGTGACCAATATTTCAACCTTGTTAAGATTTACCAGAATAAGAATAATAAAAATATTGCAAAATACGATGTACATTGCCATCTTCGAGATGTAAGGCTCCCTATTCATGGCCAAGAAGTCGCACTATAATGACAACTTTCGAGGAGAGATGTTTGAATATTCCACGAACGAATTTAGTAGAATTGCTTATTTAGGAGAGTTTCAAAATTTCAACGATACTTAGTTTATTTCAAGTACGTATTATTTTTATGATTTGTAAAATCTTTATTTTATTTTAATAGTTATTTTTATGTAATAAAACCTCTTTTGACTTATGAATGTGGCTTTATAATCTGTATAAAAAATAATAACAAAAATAATTCATCACTTCCAAACTAACGACATTTCTTGTAAAAATAAATATTTGATAATGCAAGGCTGCAAAGTTGTTGTTTGACGCAGTGCTTGTATTTGTATTAATAGTGCGAGTGGTTCAAAAATAGATTCCAGAGCGTAGCGAAAGTTTCAGGCAATAGATGCAAAACAATTTTAGTTCTTCGACGAATTAAAGTAATTTATTAAACACAATTAGTCATGTTTGTTAATTTAATGTTAACAATAATAAGAATAAAATATATCAATAGATTTATATTACGTAAATAAGTAATTTACGACAAATGTAGTTGAATGTGACATTTAGCGTGCAAAAATCGCTTTTGCGCGAAAAAAATTTCTAAGGAGAAAGAAAGTCTTTCCGAGCTACTGAGGCGAAAAGCATATTATTCAATATCAGAATTCATGCAGGATCTTTTTAATTTATAGATAATTAGTGATCTCTAACAATATGATCTCGATGTATCAGATCAGACGAGTATGTAAAGGTTTTTCAACAAGAACTTTGTTTTCTAAATCAAAATATAACAACAAATTTAGATGACAATGTTTCAAATTTTTATTGTATTAAAAAAGCTAAGATTATTATATTATAAGAGATTGACATTGAGATAAGCCACGTTCGTAAAGCACTTTCGTTTTACTTTAACACTATTGTTCATCGGTATACTGGTCCCAACTTAAGAATGGTAGTGAGTGTCAGGTGTGGTAGAAAAAGCATGAATGGTTTTACGCAATATGTTCGGTATTAGTCGAAATTGCTGAAAAACTGTGCAATAAAGAGCGTCTTGTAACTGTAGAGCTCCTTGTGAAAGAATTCGTCCAGGGAAGTACTGTCACCGTAACTATTTATGTCGCCAAGCAGTAATGTGAGCATTACTGCGTTCCGGTTTCGAAGAGTAAGGGTGTTGGTGAAATTACTGGCACATGGGACTTGTTAAGTTATGTCTCAAGGTGTCGGACGCAATGGGAGTGCCCCTCAGATCTTTGTGATTTAAAGCACTGAGTGGCACTGCAACTGTTAGGGATAGGCGTGTCGCTTTCCACCAGGTGCAAAACTTGTTCGTCCCGTCACTTAGTATTATAAAAAAAGGTATAACAGATAATGTAGTGACCAGAGAGGGAGATGCTTTGGTGGTTTGGTCATGTAGAAAGAATGAATGTTGGTAGATTAACGTCACAAATTTGTAGAGCGAATGTGGATGGAGCCATGAAGAGAGGAACTTGGCATATATATCTCGATCAGATTGGGGATGTCCTTACAAAGGGCCGGGTTAAAAGTACCAAGAATTGGTGAAATTACAGGCACATGGGTCTTGTCAACTTATGTATCAGGGTGAAGGGCGCAGCGGCAGTGCCCCTCAGACGTTTGCGTTTTAGAGCTCTGAGTTGCACTACAACTGTTATGGACAGGCGTGTCGCTTACCACCAGGCCATCAACTTGTTCGTCCAGTCACTTGGTTTCATAAAAAAAGAAACTGATGGGAGTAGAGGAGACGAAAAATGTTTGTTAGGAGCGTAGCAGGTGGAGGTCTATGGTCTTTGCCTACCCTAGTGAGAGACAGGCTTGATGATATGTTTAGAACTGTGACTCCAACAACGTCTTGATTCACGTTCGTATCAGGCGTCAAATTGTCGCCCTTATTCATTTTTATTGGATAATATTTTACTTTATCAAAAAGTTCATGCGAAAACAGACTTATTGGATCAAGTAACAAGGCGAGGGGTGGGTACTTGATAAGAAAACAAACAGTATTATATTCCATCTTAGCACGGTCTTATATCAAAATTGAATTTATAGCGAGTTCCATGAAAATGAGATTGTGCCTCGAAATGTATAATATTAAAAGAAAGTGGGCCGGGTTTCGTGTTAAATTAAATTTCCTGGACATCTGTCGTTCTGGTAGAAATGAAGTTACCTAAGCATTAATGAATTGATATTTTTGCATTTTGTATTAAAACAATTTACATTTGTGGTGGTTATATTTTCATTTAATAAACCCAGCCGAAAAGCGAGCTGTACAAACTGTCTGTCACTTTTAATAATGTGAATGCTATGCAAATAATATAAGGTATAATTTTCATAATTTGCCAGCTTATTATGGTAAATTATTTAAAAAATGCAGCATTTATTTTCGAGGTGAATATTTGGATTATATTAGACTAGCATTAGAACGTTTTATTCTATTTGCACTTGACTGAAATATAGCCTAAGCTTATGAGGTGTAACCTATCTTCGAGTGGAAAATGTTTAATGAAACTCATTAATTGCTCTCGGAGTTTCATATAGGTATTATGTTTTCTTTATCCTATAGGAGTATAGGCGTTTTCAGTAGACAAAGATCGATGCTGAGCTTATCTTTATAAGACCCAGTAAACTGGTAGCAGTAGAGTTAATGTCAAAGAGTTCATCCAGGGTAGTACTGCCACCTCACCAATTTCTGTCGCCGACACACACAACAGGCACATGGGACTTGTCAACTTAAGTCTCAACGTGACGGACGCAGTGTACGTGTACAGTACCCCTGATATCTTTTGCGAACTAAAGCTCTGAGTGGCACTACAACTGTTATAGATAGACGTGTAGCTTACCATCAGGCGCACGACTTGTTCGTTCCTTCACTAAATATGATATAAAAAAACTACTAAGGGAATAGCGTTAAACGTCCAATGTCAATTAAAATGTATTAATATAATTACATGGTTCAGATTCATGCAAGAATGCCCATGGATTTGTATGAAAAACGTATTTTGGAAGAAACCCTATGATCATATAGAATACTTAGCGCGTAATTTGAATGCAATATTTTTATTTTATTTTACGCTAAGCGTTTACATGATCATAGGAATAATATTGCCTGGATCTGAATCACTTTGCGTATTATGTACATTTTGTTGTAGACAGAACTTTAAAACTACTTAAAGCTAATGCAATATTAATTAACTTGGCAGTTCAACATTTCTCGTCGGTGTTTTGTAGAACGGTCGTAAGCGACATTTCGAACAATTTTTCAGGGGAGCATGTTTTAGGTTTTCACGATTGTTATAAAATTTTACGAAATGGCGCTTATTACCTGTCTACAAAACACTCGCGTTTTAATAGTATCTGTTACATTTTTAACTGACATAAAAACAAAACAGGTTCTCAATTCGACTCTATTTTTTTCTTTTTTGTGTGTATGTTACGCAATTACTCCGACACTTGTGAACCGATTTTGATGATTGTTTTCTGCTAGAAGAGAGTACTTCAATAGTGGTCTCATTCAAATTTTAAGAAAATATTGCGCCTCTAAGGGTTGCAAGTTAGGGGATGAATCCGGTTAATCAGATTTCACCCACTTTTCGTTAACCCACTTTGAGTCTTTTTTGTAAAAACGTAATAATAATTATTGTTATAAATTATGTCGTGTTCTATGTCGTCTATGCCGTGTCTTGCTTTTGAGAATCAAAATCAAAGCAAATAATTATTTATTGCTGCTCGTTTACTACGCTGACCTCCCTGAGAAGAACGAGCAAGAAACTCTAGGGATTTGAAAACTTAAATGCTATGGAATATACTTTGAATCATAACTGTATGGAATCTAGACTCATGTTTTCATTCCATACATTTATTTATTTATTTATTTATTAAAGGACATCCAACAGCATATATTTAGAACTTAAAAAATAATGTTACATGAGCAGTGCATAATGCCAATTAGAGGATATCACAAAAGCTTAGAAATATTATGACGCGACATTGTGAGTTTCTCCTCAATTATTTATAAAATAAAATTTAAAGTTTGAAAAGAACAATTAAAAAATTCATAAAATATTACAGCAAAAACCATTTCAAATAAAAATAACAATATCAATTATATAATTAGTAGTAATAAAAATAAAAATTAGCTAAAACCTGATGGTGGACAAATTACTCTTCTAATTTGTTGCTTAAATGAATGCCTACTATGCGAAAAAATGTCAATGGCACTATAAGACTTATTGTACGTGGTTGTAAGGCGAGAAACGATCTCGTTCTGGCCATAGTTAGTACGACTAGGTGGAACGTAGAAAACTTTATGAATTGAGCTACGGGGTTGATGATAAGGCACAACAAGGCGAAACAGTGATACGACGGAAGAGCAGTCAAGGCGAGCATTAACAACATCATGTAGAAAAGTGATATCAAGAAGTTGTCTTCTATCAGAAAGACTGTGTAAATTGAACTGATTGCAGGCTTCCTCGTATGTGGCGAACTTTTTCCTACTCCTAAAAGTAAGAAATTTAATAAACATACATCTTTATCTAGCACATACTCTTTAATTTTGTAATATAACATTTCAATTAAAATACATTTCAATAAAAACGTATACAGTTCCCCATAAAAAAGTCGTTTACCTTGGTTAAACGAAATCGTGTTACCATGAGTTTGGACTTAGTTCTAAGGTTTATATTGTGGATTTATCTTCTTTCTTAATTCAATTATGAATATTTTTACGAGCATATAAAATATTTGAGTAAATGTACTGTGATGCCACGGTCATGATACCAGTCTCCTTAAACTTTTCTCTGAGAGAAACCCGAGAGCCTGGATGGTACACAGAACGAATCACTCGTTTTTGCAATACAAATATGGTTTGAATATCTGTCGCGTTACCCCACATGAGAATCCCGTAGGACATTATACTATGGAAGCAACTAAAGTAAACTAGTCTAGCAGTACTAACATCGGTAAGCTCACGTATTCTGCGGACTGCGTATGCAGCGGAGCTTAATCTGCTGGCCAGGGAAGACATTTGTGGAAACCATTGAAGTTTACTATCTAAGGTCACTCCCAAGAAGACTGCTTTATTAACTTAGTAACTAAAGTAAACTAGTCTAAATAAATATAAATGTTATTCTTCTACGCTGTTCCCAATCGAAGCGTAGCGAGCGAAGCTTTCGGTTCAACTCACATTAGCGCAGAGTCGAAGCGTCGCGACGCGTCATATTTTTCGCCTACAGCATATTCATCTCTATTTTCCTATTGTTAAGGTACAAATTTGTGTTATGCAAATAGGGAAGCGTCGACGCGCGACGACGCGCGCCTTCGCGGGCAGTGACGCGTCAGACGCCGACCACACCAGACAAAGCATAGCGCCGAACTGCGACGAGACGAGTGCGCAACAACGGATGAAGACGAAAAATTAACTTATTTAATCCAAAAATATGAATGTCTATATAACATAGTGATCATAAAAATACCCTGAGTTCCGCCTTAAGTCGTTACTACAAAGTTTTTTGAATTCGCCAAGTATACGTCTTTTCTTCCATAACTCGTGAATTCTTGCATCTATTATAAAATACATTGTTTTGCAATTTCTTTATTCCCGACTTCTAAAAATGTACAAAAATATATTAATTAATATAATATTAAAATATATAAATATATTAATAATTATTAGCATAAACTAAAACGTAAAATTATTATAGCAAAGTCCATGAACGGTACTTCGTTGATTTTGGGTCATCCTTCTTTGAAGAAATCCTTATCATTTCAGATAATAGTCTTCTGGAACACGGGTAATATAACATTTTAAAATAACATTTCTAAATAATAATGTTAATATTATATACGTATCTGAACACTTTATTTTACAACAAAAGAAATTACAAATTTTAACAAAGAATTTAATACGTTAGTCTAGGAAGGTGAACTTATCCCGTAAAGGAATTTCTTCAAACTGACTTTTCTAATAATAATGTGCACGACAACCATATCAACCACCTGGTCTCAAATTAGGGAATACCCTGTACTATGACGGATTTTACTCCAGGACAGCACCCAGAACATCCAAACCAGAATCAATTTGGAAAAGTTAATTTCCAAAATTGGTCTTACCGGAAAACTAACCGGGAACCTATTCGTCGAGCACGCACATTGAAAACGGTTGGGCTACCGAGGTTGTCAAATAAAACACGCACGTTAATTTATATTACAATTTAGTTCCTTTCAAGTAGAAACACAACCAACAACAAAAAATACAACACGTTCGCTTCGGAAGGCGCCAATTCATTCGGCAAATCAGGGTGATAAAGAAAAAAACATTGCAAAAGAGACAATTCTCTACACTAGTGCTGTCTGTACCTTCAATATCCTTTTCGGTTTTTTTGAGGAACATGACTTTGTTTAAGTACGTACTATTGTTGTACAGTAATAAAAAATAAATAAAATAAAATTTTATTAATTTCAGAAATCATTCGCAGCAATATTAGTAGTTAATTAGTAACAATGTGTCTTTAAATTAGGTTAGTAAGTAAGTAATTATTTATATATTTAGCAATATTAGTAGTTAATTAGTAACACTTTGTCTTAAAATTAGGTTAGTAAGTACGTAATTATTTATATATTTAGCAATATTAGTAGTTAATTAGTAACAATTTGTCTTAATATTAGGTTAGTAAGTAATTATTTATATACTAAAATAAAAAAGGAGGGTATAATACCTGTTACTTCCATATATGGATGTATACCTCATTTGAGTAGTTCCATCCAATATTTGAGGATGGGACCCTCACCTCTATCCGCATCATCTTCAGGACGCCGTTGGTGCTGCAGCACAATCTGCATCTCAGAGAGTTTGCCATTATAATTTAATGTATAATGTAATTTAATGAGGCCGGGACTTACTTTCAGTCGTCCAATGAATATTTATTGCTGTTTCATTCGATTTTTTTTTTTTTCTATTACAATTGGCATAAAATTATTATTTGATCACAACTTTTTATATATTCGCCTATACTTTGTTTCATTCCATTTTAAATAAACAAGTCACTGACCCTACCATAGACAATTTAGTAATGGCCAATGGCCAGTAGCCAACTACAAATCGACTAGTTATACGAATGAATCGATTTGTTTAATTGAATAAGTTAGAATACCGGTTCATTTTGCAATTTTGTTGCTGATTAGTACCATAAATTATGTGATTCGATACTGAGTAATGATGTTTCATTCATAGAATTAGAAAATTATATGTATACCTACCTACAGGTTGTATTGAACGACTGTCGTGAAGAAGTGGTAAAAGGTGAAGTGGATAAAAAAAGTGTGTATAAAATGTCCAAATTCTTAATTCTAAATCCTCCTTCAAATCCTTACACTTAGGTACTCATTCGTTGCGAATCAATTCCAAAAACTTTAATTGAATGTTTTTTTCCCGTGCAGGACTACTATGCAATGTACATCTACGTATACCTACTTGAAAAATAACTTCACTTTTGGACTACCATTTTTCAAATACGATGTTACGATATTATTCAAATTAATATTGTTGGAAAAAGTGATAACATATCAAGTCGAAATCTTCGAAATATACGTGAATTTTAATTTCTCTTTTCCTCTGAGATACACATACCAGCGCAACAGCAAACGGTTTATATCCGTTTTATTTAAAAATAGAGATGCCCCTGCATCTCTACGAGGAAAATCCAGCAATTCATATTCGGAGATAGATTAGGTGAATAATGAATTTTCACGTACAAAATGCGGGCTGCGCAGAACGCCTTAATAAGTAAACAGATGGGTAGAAATTGTAGTAATTTGAACTTTGTAGGCACCTATGTATATAAAATGAGATATAGGTAAATATTATCTACGTAGCATATGCTCTTAAGAAATATGAAGTTGTAATTTTTCTCACGTGCACAATAAACTATAGGTTTTGTTTATTAAAAAACACGACATAAAAGACAAACTTGACCTGTAAATATTTTTACAGGTCAAGATTGTCTTTTACGTCGCTCTCTTAACAGTATCCTTGTCATAATACAGTTTTCAATCAGTTTGTGGTTGAGACATAATCAATTACAAGACTGTCTGTTTTTGTGTTCAGGAACATTGTTCGTGTAGCATGTTTCAAGCTTTTTTCATTTACCAAACTGTATGTACAAAAGGTTGATTTTATATCGGGTTATTTGTCATACTATATTTAGCAGTAGAGCTTCTTGTGAAAGAGTTTGTCCAGCGAAGTACTGCTACCTAGGTTTGTCGTCAAGTATTTCGCTTGCGTTCCGGTTTTAAAGGGTAAGGGTGCTTGTGAAATTACAGGCACATGGGATTGGTCAACTTATGTCACAGGGTGACAGGCGCAGTGGACGTGTCTCTCAGATCTCTGCGATTTAAAGCTCTGAGTGGCACTGCAACTGTTATGGACAGGCGTGTGACCTCCTTACATAGTCATCTCACCTTTTTATCGCCTTTTTCCGGTTCCTGGCCACTCGTAAATTTAAATTTTGAAGTTCCATAGCCCTTTTGCCTTGCATTTTGATTTTGTTTCGTTCCATCGTCACTCCCTGCCCGATCGTGGCAGCGAACACGTCTTCTCTTCGTATTTTTTCGAGACCTTTACCCGTTACTAAAAACCTCTTGTACGATAAACATTTTAAAGATCATAAACATTGTTACTAAGTAAGTGGCTGCGGAGCCCCCGCCACTTACTTAGTACTACTCTGCTGGCTACATTACAATCCTTCTGAACAGTCAATACAACTCCACCGGCGCCAGCAGCGCTCTCAGGCGTATCGCTTTCCATCAGGCGCACGACTTGTTCGTCCCGCTTGGTATGATAAAAAATTTAAATACCTAAAAACACATATACACTAAGGGCACCTTCAAATTAGATGCTTGTAGAAGCACTGGAGTGGCATGTCTGTGGCATTGCAGCCGTGCCATTACTAATTGTTATAGAATATTTAAAAGCTCGCGCAATCGCGCTACGCGCACGCCACTTTTGCGCACTAGATATGTACGAACAATGGCACATCAGACTACACATTTTTGTTCGAAAATCGCCTCCAGTGCAACGGAACAAGATACGTCAATACAAGAGTAGCTTGATGTGCTGGCGTGTGTACATAAATTAGTAGCGGCGTGGCTACAGCGCAACAGAGGCGCCACTGTAGCGCTTCTACAAGCGTCGAATTTGATGGCACCCTTTATATTCATATTTCACCATGATACTATCATGACATTCATATTATTATATATTTGGGAAAATACACATTAAAATTATCTAGGGATCAAGGTATTTTCTTTTAACATTTGTTTACCCTGAACTGAAATAAAAATGTCTATATAAATTTAATTATTTATTTATTTAGTTACTTTTTTAATTATGAAATTGATCAAAAGAAAAACCATTGTTGTTAAAAAAAATTAAAAAATCTGGTTTTCAGTAATTGGCAAGAACGTGCTTGAACCCTACACTTTTTATGTGTATACTTTCTGTCCTAGAAAGCGCTTCCGGTATTGTTACAACACATTCCCAAATGTATGTAACTTAGGATGTAAAATCATAGGTATATGGGCTGAGATGAGCTGGCACAGGGATTCGAACTACCAACCTCTGAATGGATAAGCTACCATTCTCCCACTTCGCTTTTCTATAGTTGAAGTTCATTAAAATAACATGGTGGACGTAACTTTTTAATATAAAGAATGAATCATTTTTTCTACATTCATGGTTTTTAATATCTGTTAAAATGTTCCATTGTCTTGAAGAAGTTCCATAAACTTGGACGCTTTTGTATGGAAATTCACAAGTTTGTGAGCGCGTGTAATTTTGAAAGTATATAACTCAAAGGTCATGACAAAGCGTGGTTATCGGTATTAGACTTTAGATCGGAAGCGAGCCGGTAAAGGTTGGCCTTTTAGGACTGTGGATACACTGTAGTACTGTTGTATAGCTTGATAAAAATCCATAGTAGTGACCTGTAAAAGCTCATGCTAGTTGTCTTCATTTTTTTTTTATAATATCAATTGACGGGACGAACAAGTCGTGCGCCAGATGGTAAGCTACACGCCTGTCCATACCTGATGCAGTGCCACTCAGAGCTTCAAATCGCAAAGATCTAAGGGACACTGCCACTGCGCCCGTCACCCTGAGACATAAGTTGATAAGTCCCATGAGCTTGTAATGTCATCAGTACCCCCACCCTCAAAACCGAAACACATGCTAACATTACTGCTTGGCGCATTGACTTACAAATAAATGGACGACGGGTCTAATACAAAAACCACGAAAAAAATGTCCCAAGTCAACCTATTCGAAATTTAAATTGTTATGTCATCGCAGTATCGCGCTGTCCGTAGAACAAATGAAGACTAAAGCGGAGTGTCGCGCTCTGTATACGATTTTAGCGCCTTACAAGTGCGGACACTTTTTAGCGCGGACCCGACGTCCATATAATTGTAAGTCAATGGCTTGGCGGCAGAAATAGGTAACTATATATAATAACACGTTAATTCAGCAGGCACTCATTGCGTACTGAATGTATGTAGATTCGGTCTCGCCAACATAAGAATATAATTGTCGACCTATTGGCGTTATTGGCGTTTTACTCAATTTGACATACTTCTTAACGATAATGAAATCGTTTTTAGTATAAAACATTAAACAATCTTAAAAAAGGACTGTGTGCAAACGTGGGTTTATACCTTAATAGTTCCTCAAGGTAAACTACTTTGTAATAAGTTAACAAAGTTTTGGTCACATGTGGTTATATTAACAGCAAGCTCGTTATTTAGTTTAAACTAAACTAGGATGGAAACTTCGGCGTGTATTGATACCCTAAATCAACTGGAGATTTTCGGAATTGAGAAAGGCCGAGGACTTTGAAATAGTCTGGAAACTTATTAAGTACACAAACTTAAATATCAATCAGCATTTTCACGCGAAGTGTTCACCCCGTTTTCATATGCTAGTTTGTGATGGGATTGCAATTTACAAGATATAAATAATATAGTAATAAAGTTTAGCTAAATTCACCTTGTTCAAGTTCGTAATGTATTATGGCGACAGAACTGTAGATAATAGGACCGCTTATACCTCCTCTGCGAACTTATTTTCTAAAGAAACAAAAATTATGAGCGTCGCCAACAAGGAATGAAAATGAAAAATTGTCTCTCCAATGAAAGCGACCGGGACAGCAAAGGTTGAAAGGTTTAACAAATGCAAGACAAATTCTTGATTTCCCGAGAGAGAATGTCACCTAATTAACCGTGGCAGAAATTATAAAGAAAATGACTTTTATGTTCTTTACATGGAGTGAAAGTTACAAATTTCGTTATGACTTGTAATTTTAATGATTTTTCTTTTGAATGACCAAGATAGAAAAGAATAATTTTAAAATCATTACCCTTCTTTTTAACCTTCGATGCATAAAGCAGGGAGTTATAAATTTGAAGCCTTTGTCCGTGTATCTGTGAAATCCAAACGGGTGACGGTTCAGTTTTATTTAAAGGCTAATTTAGTCGAGATTATTCTTGGCTACGTTTGATGAACATTTGCTAAGCCATTTAAGATCATCAGGTCTTTTCCAGTTAGTGTAGAGATCTCAGATATACAATGATTTTTTTTTATATTTAGTGACGGGATGAAGAAGTTGGACGCCTAGTGGTAAGCGTCACGCCTGTCACTCAGAGCTTTAAATCACAAAGATTTGAGGGACACTGCCACTGCGCCTGTCTCCGTGAGACATAAGTTGACAAGACCCATGTGCCTGTAATTTTCGTCGAGAGCTTAGTGGTAAGCGACACGCCTGTAAATAGAATTTGAAATTTGCAACGAGCTTTTCGACGAAAGAAAACGTCGTGAGGAAACCTGCACGTCGAAGAAGGTTCACAACCCTCGGAAAATATGTGACGGTGCCTACCCGCATTAGGTCAGAGAACAGCGGACTATGACCTAAACCGTCGCCTCAGAGGAGACCTGCGCCCAGCAGTGGGACGAATAAACGCATTGATGATGACGTTATTGTATGTATTAATATACCTAAAACCCATTTTTAGATAAAAAAAAATTTAAAAAGGCTTAAAAAACCTTAATTCATTTGCTGTTAGTCGAAACTCGTTCACTGTGCCCCATCCTTGTTAAATAATTTAGATTTTATTTTGTGTGAATTGTTTTGTTTCTATAAATAACTTTCACTTCAATCTTTACTTCTTCTTACCTATGACCTTTCTGTTCAAAGAATATTCGTATAAATAAAATTATATATACAAGTGGACAAATTTATGATTTCGGATCGATCCTGGATTTATACAAATGATCTCGAAACGTAACAATAAGGCATTCTTTTTTCAAGACGACAAAGCGTCAGCACCACAAGTTTGACAGTTGTAGAAGCTTTTTACTTTGGCTTCTTACCGATGGCGACGTCTTTGAAAACAAATAAATGTATGCGTAACAAATAAGCACCGAGGCTATGACACAATTGTGTGATGAGACATTATGTAATGCGCTTATGGGACTTGGTGGCCGTAGCGGTATATCATAATTAAAATTGATATCGTGAAAGTGTATTGTCTCTGTTTGTACGGAACCTACACTTGTCGTATGATCTGTAATTTTCATATAGAGTTATCGTATAAAATAATTTTCTATACTAGGCCAATTTCTGTAGTATGTTAACTTAGTCCTAAGTTTTTTCAAGTTTGAAACTTACATTAAAGTATTTTAATTGAAACGTGATATTTTAAAATTGAAAACTTTGACACAAGTAAGTTAGTAAGTAAGTTTCTGTTTTGAAAGGTGAGGGTGCTGGTGAAATTATCTGCATATGGAACTTGTCAATTTATGTCTCAGGGTGACGGGCGTAGTGGCAGTGCCCCTCAAATATTTGCTATTTAAAGCTCAGAGCGGCACTGCGACTTCAATGGATAGGCGTGTCGCTTACAACGCACACGACTTCTTCGTCCCGTCATTTTGTATTATTAAAAAATGTATATGGAAAGACGACATAGCTCTAGATTTCACATAAATTGGATTCAATGTGTATTCCATAGCACATTAAGTCTGTTTAAAAAGAGCATCCCTTCGAATTTCTGGCTCGTTCTCCTCAGAGAAGTCAGCACAGTGAATGAGCAGTGGCTTAAAAATGACGTTTTCAATTGTAACTTTATTTTACCTAAAGAATAAATGATTTTTAAACGACTTCAAAAACGGAGGAGGAGATTCTACGTTCGACTATATCGATGCCTTACTTTCTCAAACTCGTATCTTATTATCGTAACTTTGTGCTTTAAGATACGAGGTTGACAAAGTAAGGTGACGATATGTATGATTTATGTGTTCACCAATTTAGCCGTCAATTGTGGACCGATTTTGAAAATTTTTTTTTGTTTGAAAGGGTGCACGGTGCAAGGTGTCGCATGCTCCCATTGTCATTGAAGTTTCTTAAATTTCTTTATTAAAGTTTTTATATTATTGACTTTTGACTTAGACCCCAGGCAACAAATTAAAAAGAGTTTCGAGTTCTAAGTAAGTTTTCGTAATTGTTAGATGTTGGGAATTAAACTATTATTTTCTGACAGTCTATGGCCGACTGTCAGCCGTGACCATGGAACATGTAAAGAATATAAATATACGGATTTAGATCCGAAAGAATATTGAGATTTGCTCAACAACTTTTAGCATAGATAGAGAAACTATTAATTCGGAAAGCCATTTCCTCTGACATCGGAATCAAGACGTTCCATTGCCTGTCGCTTGATCACTGAAACATTTAAAATTATGATCAAAACCACTAAACTTAATATAAAATGTAAAATTATTTAATAGATTATAATAATTAATAGCCCAAGTCCCAAGTTTTCGTTTAACCCACCGAAGGCCGTCCGAATCGCGTTAGCCGATTTGGATACTTATAATTTATAAGGGTTAATTCCATTTCTATAGACGTAATCTTATTTTGGGTATCTTGGGATCCGATTAATATGTGACTATGTAAATATGTATATTTATATGTATGATATACTAAAATTATTTCAACGGAAATGTTTTACTTAAGGTAAATTTATACAGTTCAGCTTTACACTTAATACCTATAAATTCTGACTCCTGAGTACGAACAAAAGTAAATAAATATTTGACCTACATAGGCCCACTGCTGGGTCTCCCCTGGCTGTGCGAGGTCTTGGGTAGATTGGGAACTTCACACTATCATTAAATTGCCTTGCACATCTGTGTGCAGGTTTCCTTTTCCAAAAAAAGTCATGGCAAATTTCAAATTAAACTTGACGATAACAAGATGTGTCGACCTCACCTAGCGTGGAATAAGGACAGGAAGAAGAAGATGATGAAGATGATGATGATGATGAAGAAGAAGATAAAAACAGTCTAAAATCCAAAGTTAACGCTAAGTATAAAATACAAAATAAACCAAAAGATTTTAATTTTTCGAATAAGTATGATTTAATGGGTGTGCTAAACTGGGTGCAGTTTTTGCCATTAGCTGACTGTAAACAAAAAATAAGTTTTTTCTTTTAAAAATGTCATATTGTCTATAGATGTTTTGTAAATAATATTTTAGCGTACATTTTAAAAATACGCGAGAAAGTTTTAATTTTACAATTCATGAAAAACGCCCAGAACTGGTGAATTGTAAAGGTTTCGTATTTCATTATGATGATGCAATTTACAAAACAGTCAAAATATTATTACACTTAGGTTGTTATGTATTACCTCAAACACGGCGTTCGTCTGACATAGCCCCTTCAGATTTAGACTAGAGATGAAACGGATAGTGATTTGGCCGGATTCGATAATACAAACAAATACACAACAAAAAAATGTTAACAGTGAAAAAAAAATCGGTAAAAAAGTTCTCGTGGTAGAGAAGGAATAAAAGCAGCTACATCATTCCAAAGAATTATGTAACCTGCTTTTTTCCTTCACTAGAATTCACTAGAAATTTTAATACAATACAATAAAATAAATTATAATAATTGAGTGCGGTGCGGTGCACGTTCGGATTCGGACGTGCTCCACTGCACAATAAGAATTATAATAATTCGCGACCCGCGCGGCAATAGCCGCTGCACGTAATTGACTATGGGTTCTCAGCAACTCATAGCCAACGAATTGTTGGCGTTTATACAACACGCCATAGATACCATGGACGAAGTCAGCATCGTGCAGATCTGCAAGTCAAATTTCAAAGAAGAAGAGATTTGCAGTGGCAAGGCGCTGCTTTTCCGGACGTTTGGCAAAGCCGAGCAGATGCCGTCTCGTCGGAGAGATGGAGGAGCGAAGAGTCTCCAGGATATCATTACGTTGTTGAAGGAGACCGACCCAGACGACGTGCCTGCATTCGTGGCGAAGGAGCTGCATAAGCTGCCCCCTGTCACGTTCGACCACGTCGACGTCACCAGGCTGCTGAAGGACATCACGTCCCTAAAAGCAAGCCTTGCTGATGTTCAGTGTAAATTGGAGGCCTCAGACAACACCATCAGTGAGTTGCGTGCCCAAGTTATAGTAAGTAGGTCACCTGAGGCCTGCAACGTGAACACTTGTCGCGGGGCGCAAAATGCTTCTTTCAGCAGTTTTGAGTCGGCTCACATGCATGTGTCACCGACCTCTGGCGCTGTTGCCGCGCGCGTTTCCCCGCACCCCGCCCCGCCGAAGACGACCCCTCCACGTGATTACGCAGCTGTTGCCGCTGCCCGACCTAGTACTCCACAACCACAACCCAGGCAACCAATGAAGGGAAAATCGAAAAAGATACTCGTATCTGGAGCTGCGTCGGCAGTACCACCGAGACGAGTTGATCAGTGCGACGAGGACAGCTTTCGGAAGGTGGAAAAGAAAAAAAAGAACACCAGCCGAAACCTTAGTGGCACCGCCCTGACTGGCCCGAATCATTTATTGCGTCCAGCGGTACCGACGACGTTGTTATACGTGTCACGCCTTCATTACTCCACCAAGTCTGCGGATATTGTGGAGTACATGCGAGTGAAGGCCAACGCAAACCTGAGGGTCGAGCGGTTGGAGTCGCGCCACAATGTGAATTTTAATTCATTTGTGGTGCCAGTACCAACTCAACACTTGTCGACCTTCATGAGAGAAGACTTTTGGCCGAAGGGTGTCATGTACCGGCGTTTCAGAGGACGGCTACCGGACACCCACGTTGCGTCACACGTCGAAGTACATACGTGTAAATAAATAGTGTTATATGTATATTATCATGTTATATTGTATTTAAGGTATTTATTTAATATTTCTGTTATTGTTTTATTATATTATTGTTATATTATATGTATGTTAGTCTGTAAGGTATGTATCTATGGGTCCTAGTTGCCTGAAATAAATAAATAAATACAGCCAAAGCTATAGTTGTTATTTTATAAGTATAGTATAAGCCTAGCATTTGGTACGCCACTCTTTTGTTTCAATTTGATGTCATTAATTTGTTGCTAATGATCGAACTAATCTAAAACTGATACCAGTCTTGCCGAAACAAAATTTCTAAATCACGTCAATCAATTACACGTTTCAGTACTGTAGATACACATTGTTGGTACGAAAACAGAAGATCGATTATTATTTGAAGACAGTTCAAATGGATCGTGACCGCCATCCTTTCATTTGGTGGTTTGGTAATATCAAGCAGCACCTAAATTTAACAAAGTTTGCAAGAGTTTATAACGAAATTCTGTCCTCTGAAGCTGGTCTCATTTATGGAAATAAACGGAAGCGACTTTTACCACTTAATGCAGAAAAACTGTTCTTCATCCACCATAATTTGCCTTTATTGAAATTTGAGTACTAAGTTTACAGATAACGTTATCTAACTTCATAAATTTTTACAGTAAGTGATAAACAGATTATCTACGATCGTGTAGTGGATATTTATCCTACAACTATCCTCTTTAATCAATAAACCAATTTACTTGGCGTACTGATTGTGAATTTTTCTGTCTTGGACATCCGGTATCAGAACGGATAATAAAATTAGGCCGGATAGGGCAGATATCGGATATTCGTTTCATTTCTAATTTTGACTTGTTTCGGTCTTTACAAAATTATTTGAATGGACATGACTTTAACAACGAAGAGACCTTTATCCGACATTCAGAGCTGTATTTTGTAACTAAAGGCAGGAATTTTTACGATTTTTTTCTAAAGTTACCCGAAAAATGGCAAAATATTAAAGATAAATATAGACAATACGCAATTGATTAAAGTTTGATGTTTATATTTACAAATTATTTTCGTTTATTTTTACTTTGATACCGCACTGACTTGGTCAATTCAATACAATCACAAGTTCCATTCACATCTCATACAAACTAGAAATAACTATTAAGTATATCGATTTGTAAAGAAATACCTTTTTGCTATTGAAGTCGTATATTTAAGTCTCTACTTGACGAAATATAAATGCAAAGTCTAATTTTGGGTCCTAACCACAACAGAAACTTTAGGAGTAAGTTTAGAGAGAGATTTAGAGAACAGGTTCCGAGAATTTACGAGAACCTCGTTGTCGTCGAGAATTGAAACACATTGAGTTTATACCGCGCTTGAGGTTAAAGACCTGGGAGTACTAGAAATATATCTTGCTGAACTTAGAAACTGCTAGAGCTAGATGTGGATAAACTGGACAATCTGCCTCTTATTATTTTATTTCTTTATCAAATTGTTTCCATTTTGGGTCGTGGTTATTTCGAAAATGAAATTTAAATATGGGTTAGAGCATCAAAATTTTATTATAATGTTATTATATTGGTCGCTCAACATGGGCCTCATAAGTAGGATCAAGGTCACCAAACGGGCAATGTAGAAGGCTATTCTCGAAGTGTCACTGCGAAATCGAATAAAAAAAGAAAATATCCGCAAAAGAACCCAAGTAATCAACAATGAACAAACTTGAGTAGTAGTAGGCGGGGTACATTGATCGCAGAACAGATAGCCCAAGCAGCACACCCATATCTAAATATATACTATAAGACATCTAATAGAATTTAATTCGATTGAATATTTTAAGAGTTCAAATTCCCTCAAGATATCTCAAAGAAGGTTTCTAGATAATTTAAAGTAAAAGTGGGCACAACTTTATTAGTAGATCACAAGAGTGCTTTAAGAAACTATCTGTAGGTAGTGTTAAGAGTCATTCTTATCTTTTTTCTGAAGTAACCCTTCTAGAATGTTACAAGACCATTTGTAGAATGTAGACAGTTTTTATTTAGTCTTGTAGATAGTTCTTATATAATTTATAGTCTATGATAGTTTTCTTAGTAATGCTATTTTAAAACCAAAATACTAAAGCGTTACAAACATAGGACGCAATTCTCTTAATACTAATAGACTTCATGTTTAATGGCTTACAAAATATAAACTACATAAATTGCAACATGGCGAAATTAGATATAATATTTCTGACTTTTTCGCGCAATGTTTAATCGGTTGGAAAGCGTAAATTGACGTGCGACTTTAAATACATTGTGAAAAGTGATGTAAAACCCGTCATAAAAGTAATGCGCTCGCTAAATTTTAAATATTTAAGTATAAAATATAAACTTAATAAAAATACAGTTATCGATTTTCGATTTTAAATATTTATAGAAAGCTTAAATATACAAAATAACTCACAAAACAAACCATTTCCAAGAAGTTCTAGGCTTTTTCAACTTAGATTTATTTTTTTAAAAAGAAAATAAATTTTTCTCGGCTACTTCATTGTCATTCTTTAAAAATAAAAATGGCGATAAGAATTTAAAGCTTTTTTCAAAACACAGTTAAGAGCATTTTGTCTATAGCTTTATCTATAGAAAAACTTTAGAATACAAAAAGATTATTTTTACTTGCTATAGTTTACTTGACCTTGTAGAAGAACTTACACTCCTATGAAGTTTTATGATTGTCTACAAAACGCGATTTCTAAGCGATTTTTTCTTTTGACAGTAGTTATTACAAAGCCTTTATAAATATTAAGCGCATTATGCAATAAAAAACTTTTCAAAACACTAGGTCAAAAAAACAATTGAAAAAATCCAATTTGTCGCAAAAAACGTTATTCTGTATAATTATATGGAATGTGTTATATATGACTAGAAAGGTGGATAAATTCCCTATCATATAAATATAAGGAATATTTTAATGACATACCTAACTTATGTTGGAAGAAATAAAATTTTCATTATAAATTTGAGGTTATTTCTTTACGCCAACCACATTTCACACAATGATTTCACTGTATTCTATTGATAGACGGCACAATACACATTCACAACATTGAAGTACAGTAGTTTACGCGCTCATTTCAATTATTTTTATCATTTCACAACACGGAATTACTTCACAATGTTAATTTTTTGTCAATAAACAAATGCCGGCCATGACCGGCCCGAGCGCGAATTACGACTATTGTATCCAGCGTTGCCAATTTGTAGGGAATTCCCATCAAACGTCTCAAGAGTACCTATTTAAACGTAGTGACATGTAAAGGAATATGAAAAAGCTAAAACTTTGAATTTAAATTGTAATGTCATCGCAGTACTGTCTAATTTTGTTTGCAACAATTGAAAGGCGTAAAAAAACACCGTATTCAGCTTCTACTGGAAACTTACCAAAATGCACCACATGCAGCTTCTAGTGAAAAGTACTTGAACACAGGTATAATGGAGTAGCCTTTATTATTTATAAATAAATTTTATATGTATATGTTGAATTTTATACAATGCCATTCATTACGAGCTAGGGGTGTCAGAATTTTTTTCTTGGGTTTCGAGAATTCTCGTACCCGATTTCTCGAGTCATTCGAGATTTTTTTTTTAAAACCGTAAAAAATCAGCTCATTCAACTATAAAACTAAATAAGAACTTTTCGAAAGTTGTTTTGGCCTGGGTGTTCTGAGTTGTGCCCCGAAATAAATTCCATCGTTCTTGGTCCCAGGTTCGATTCCCGGTAGAACCAATTTGGGAAACTTTTGTAAATTGGTTCTGCTCTGTGATTCAGTTGTTCTAATACTCATGGGGAGTATGTACAGAGAGTTCCCTAGTTTCAGACCAGGTGATTGTCTTACAATAGAATACCAACACCAGAACCATTTAGAAAAGTTAATTTGTTAAATTGATCCTACCGGTATCGAACCCGGGAACTTCTCATCCAGTGCCCACAGTGCGAACCGTTAGGCTATCAAGGTTGTACTATTTGTATTATTACGCATTGTTTGCATGTGAAAGTTACAAATTGCTTAAACCTTAAAAAAAATCCTATTTAATTTGCAGTGTCAGTCGGCTTCAATTACCTTCTTTGTTTCTTAAGTTGGTATATTTTGTCATTCATCCAACTTTTGATTTTTAATGCATTTTGGCGGTGTAAGATGTTCTAAGTTAATACTTGTCACTTTCTCCTTAAGTTCAAGCTATGTTTACTGGATAAATTCGTATATTCTCTCCTTTCTATGCACAGTTCACTCATTGATGTAATCACATACCAAAGCTTTAATATAAATTTAATAAAATTTGATATAATGCCTAGGCACCAAAAACCAGTTCTTACTAGCAATGTTGACAAAGCTGTTTTTTTTAATTTTCGTAAGCCTTTGCTGGTTATGTTCGATTGTCTGAAATGAGCCGAGCAAACAAATTTGTATATTTTCAGGATAAAATGTTCTTCTCGTCGCGATTCAGCTATTATATTTTTCCATAGTGAGCAAAGTATAGGTAAATATATCTCGAGGAAAACTGAAACAAATACATTTATTATGCCATGCCATAAGAAATGTACCGATGTTTCGATTTTTTAAATTCAAATTCAACGTAAAGCCAAACTTTCATGATCCTGAAAACCGATTCATAATAAAACCGTTATGCTTTAGGGAGTTTTGAATGCTTATTACAAAGAAAAGACTAAGTTAGCTTAGGTTTGTTTTGTAATATTCTAAAAAAAAAACCTAAAAAAATACTTTCGGGATTATGGATATTCATGCAAACTTTATTTCGGGCAAATGTATTTTCGGTCTTCTGATTCGTAACCCCAAGCCGTAGAAAGAGTACAACAATATTTGAAAGTATTACTAACATGTATTAAAAAATATTTTAATAATAACATTAGCATCAAAGCGACTCTATGAAATTTTTGTTCTAAATTTTTCAAACGCTTGTGTTTGAAACAATTGAAATTGACGTGTTGGGTCTCGTTCAGTCTTTTACGCAAGCTATGAGTCGGAAAGAGACAGTTAGCTATTTGATTATTTTGATTGCTTTTGTAATTTATATTTACGATTAATTTAAATATAAATTAAATACTATATATACTAGTGCATAAAATAACACTTTTAAATGATAACTATGATAACAGAATGTAGTACTTACTGAAAATATTTTTACTGCCTCCGTGGCCGAACGGTTACCATGCAGACTGTCATGCAGAGGTCCCACGTTCAATTCCCGGGTCGGGAGAAATATTTGTATGGCCTACATTTATTTCTCTCGTGAGTTTGGATGTAATTTGTGGTTGTCTACGTGTGTGTCCATGGCACCCGCGACACAAGGTTTCCCTAGTGCGGGGCTATGTTGAGTGTGTACGTTATTATTATTATTATTATTATAGTGATTTTTGGGGATTTTGAACAATTGGCATTGGCAACGCTGATTGTATCGAATGATGTGACTTAATATCCAAGGTTTACCACCTCCACCAGATCTTTTAGTATTCTTTACTTTATCCATTTTGCATAAACTCTTACAACGTCCAATAGAGTAAAAACCCTAATTGTAGTATGTTTTTAAATAAAATCTACTGAAGACGCGCTATAACGTGTTTGTCAATAAGTACAAACACTACAGAATGTCTATAAATTAAATATATCTAGAATAAACTTAAGAACACTAGTTTTTAGAGTATTAATAGGTTTCACTGGATATGTATAGAACAATTTTACTAAAAATAATCAGTAGTTCTCCAGATGAACTTAAATGACGTAAAAATAATGACTATAAGAGTAAATCTTAAGAGAGATTCCACTTAATTAAGTTGTTTGGTATTGAGAAGGTTTTAAAATTTATACTTGAGTGAAATAAGTCTATAAGAACAACTTCTTTTTTCTAAACCATTTATAGAGAACTATTATCTAAATCTATACCATATTAAGACTGTTTATAGATATAACAGTTTTAAGGCGTTTAAAGTGTGCTCCTTGGGAGCCGATGGGGCCAAAGAGTTTTTGAGTGGCGATCGCACAACAGAAGACGCAGCGTGGTCAGACCAGCCACAAGGTGGACCAAGGATCTGGTGAAGGATGCAGGAAATCGTTGGATGCAAGCAGCTTAAGACCGGTTTGTGGCGAACTTCCCTTAATCTCTACAGCGTCCAAATCATTATTAGATAATTGTTTTTTGAGAAATGAAATAAATCTCTTTCGTTATCTTCCAATGTGTACTGGTAGGGATCGCGGTTAAAGCAAATTTATTAAAGCCAACGCGGAGTTTCTTAAACGAATCGTTAGAAACGGCTCTAAATTATATTGTAAGGTCGCACCATTATTTGCCTTTTAGTTAGAGCAATATTCCGCAAGCTTCGAAGGGTTTTTATTTTCATTTAACTTGCCCATTTAGTTATCCAAACAATTTTAATCTTGTCCAATGCATAGGTTTGTACAATGGATTCGTTAACTTTATACAACACTTATTGATATTTTTATTAAGATGTATGATACAAGGATGTCAATGAAATAGATTTATCGTGCCAGTAAATATATTAATCATCATCGTCATCGTCATTATTTCAGATGAAAGACGTTAGCTGCTGGACATAGGCCTCTTATTTATTGTGTCATTTTTTCGGTCCTGCGCCATCCGCATCCAGCGCGATCTTGCAAATCTGGCCACTGACCTTTTCGCTCCTCTTAGTCACCACTTCATATCTGCTTTGATCCATCGTTCGTTTTCTTCTCTAGTCAAAGGTCTCGCCCATCTCTACGTTAACCTCCTGATGCAATTACCCACGTTATCGACCTTCATCCTTAGCATTATTATTATTAAAACAAATTAAATTTTACGTTTTACGAACTGTAATAAGGTTGACGAACAGAGACAAAGGTTTCAATCCAGACTAATCCTAAAGAAACAAAACAATAACCATATTTCTAAGTACTAAGGTTTCTACGTACTAAAGTAACATGAGACTAAACCAAGTTAATGAAGTACATCTACCGGAGCGTTATGGCGTAGTAAAAGAATCATTATCGAGGCCAACTGTTCGGGGGATTTCACCGGACACGAAGGGACGGCATTGGGGATTATTGCTTTATCTTTACGTTGTACTTGGGTATCGTGGTCACTAAAGATCTATTTGAGAGTCGGTAATCTGATAAATGTTAGACGTTTACGGGATATAGTTGGGCTGCAAGAAATGGTGAACATTTTGGTAAAAGATTTAAAAATATGTAACCAAAGTAAAAATACACTATGGGAACATACATAAGAACCATATGCAATAACCTTCTAAGATCTAGCAAACTCATTGAATATCACGATATTTTACTACAATGATGTTCAATTATGTTTGAGAAATTACTCCACTAGTTTGTTGTAACTATTAATGTAAAGATCTAACATAAAGAAAACTTCGTTAGATATGACTGGTCTTGAACCAGCGTCTTTGCCTAAGGAACGAGCCAGCTAAGGAACGAGTCAGTAGACCTCTATGTTTTTGTAGCAGCATCTTTGTTTTTGGTTTTAAACGACTTCTTGTCCAATAGAGTTGTACTAAATATATCCCCTAGTTTGCCACCCTTAGGCAACAACAACTTTAAAGGAAATTTTTTTGATATATAAAATTACTGAAGTTGTCAGTTTTGTGACAGTGACTAGTTATTTGAAATTAAGTGAATCCAATTACAATTGTGATTGGCCCACAAAATAAACAAAACGCTTTGTTATATCAATAAGCATTCTATTTTGAGCGTCAATCAGGCTACGGTGTTTATTTATGTCATTTGTCGAAAAGTCAATAAAATAATAATACTTGTCATTCACGTTTGTTGGGCCCTAGTCTGCTAATTTTGAAACATCTCTTGTGTGTCGATAGAGTGTCAATGGCAGGTTTTTGTACGTTTGGTATTCTGCTAAAAGTTAAGAGTAGGGGCTTGTCAGTGGAAAGCCATCGACCTACTATTTGCTGCTGGTCAGTCAACCCGTTCACACACCCGACATTCCGGAATATCGGGAAAACAAAAAGGACTAGAACACATACCGTGGTAACACCTGTAATTAGAAATAATCATTTAGATTAGATTAATTTACAATATATATATATATATTTCTAAATGTTCGATCTCTGTATTAATAATTACAACAAACTGGTGGAGTAATTTCACAAAAATGAATGAAAATCAATTCAATACAAATTTAATCACAATTAATAGCGACATCTCTAGCCAGGGCCAGTTGTAAGTTACCTAACTGGGTGATGAAATTTCATAGATTTCTCACAGAAACCAAATACAAAGATCCGACAAAACAAACACATAGAAAAATTCGTGAGGTCCGCTGGTTCCTTCCGCGGCTTAGTTGGCATAGCGTCTGGCACGGTTTGGTAGAAGACGTCGGTTCGAATCGAATAGTTTATCTTTATTTTTAACGGACTTCAAAAAAAGGAGGAGGATCTCAATTCGACTGTATGTTTTTTTTTATGTATGTTACGCGATAACTCCGGTATTTGTGAACCGATTTTCATGATTCTTTTTGTGTTGGAAAGAGGGTACCTCCACAGTGGTCTCATTTGATTTTGAAGAAAATCATCCACCTCTAATTGTGGCTGTTCACGCATGAAAATTCATTTTCATAGATAGCGCCTAAATTTTATTACAAGAAGTAATTATTTTAATGGTTGAATTTGCTATCTCCAATTCAAGGCGTTTTTCTCTCTCAATATACTTTGAGTAGTGAAAAAAGGTTTGCGCACTTACCGGTAACCGATTTCAATAAAACTTGGTAATTATATGTAATTCCACGTACTTTTGACGTTGGTTTTTTTAGTACTCTGTACTGAGATTGTATAGTCTCAAAGTACTATTGGTCAAAGGAATGGTGGCGCGATTTTAGTTACGGGTAGCCCAATCCGACCAACAGTGCGGGGAATGCAAATGATGCCTTCCTTCGATTTGTGGACTGTTCATAAATAAATATATATGGTTATGGCCGTTTTGCCGGTGCGTCGAGCGATCTCGGCTCCTTGCCACGGTCAGGGAGCGGTTCTTGTCGTGGTGAATGTTGGTGAACATTCCACAACCACGGCGCCGACTCAACCGGCGAGAAGTAAACCCGTGTGGGTTTGTCCAGTCTGGGGGGAGCGTCCCCACATAACCCCAGAGTATCCCTGGACCCAGGGGTATCTATAAAAATTTCTATAAATAAAATCAAAATCTATAAAAAAAGGGAGCGATTCTTGATGTTATGTACAAGTTCATCAAAACGTACGTTCACCATTTTCACTATAGTTTTCAGTTTAGTATGGTTTTGGTACTGTGGACGGCGAAAAACACAGACGAAACGGAGAAAAAAAATCATTTTAGAGACTCGTAATGGGTCGTATACTGGGTGTAATGTTTAAGTGTGCCCCCAAATCAAAAACTGACATCGAAAGAACGATCTACTAATGAGTCAAACGACATTAATAATTTTTTAAATGTAAAACTAGGAATATCTAAAATTTTGATGTTAAATGCTCCCGTACATTGAATATGACATTCGTCGTCAGAGATTTTAGTTGACCTACTTTAGGGGTAACAATAAGTTTACAAATAACATACATCTATAAATAAAGTAGGTATGTACTAAAACTATCTATATTCGATTAATCGAATAAAAAATGTGCATATTTTTAAGTAAGCATAAAATTTTGTATTCAAAGCAGTTGTTAGAATCTAAAGCCTCTCTACGAATGTCAAATTAAATGTTTGGGAGCGTGTAATGTTGTATATTTTTAGTATTAGTTAAAAAAGGTAATTGACGTCGTTTAACAATTTGTGTTCAGTCAGATACCACAGTTATATGATTCAAAGGCGAGTATATATTAGTCTCAGTTACAAGTCATATGACAAACATAAGAAGAGTAATTACACTTTATCCGAGAGTACCGGAACGTTATGTACAAAAAGTAGCAATTTGCCTGTGACTACAAATTTGCTTTAGAAAGTCTCCCGTTTCGTATAGCAAAGTATCTCACTTTGGGGACATAGGGAATTGAAAATCTATGAATAGTATTTTCAATTTCCGAAGCTTTGAAACCCAACCGGAGCGTAGTTAAAGGCTTAGCTGACTTTTAAAATACGTTAGAAAGTACAACTTCGGTAGATCCGCAAATTCTGCCATTTAAAAACTTAATCCAAATAGGTATTAGGTAGGAGGAAGAAAGAAAGTCACGTCTTACAATTCTCTGTGCTATAATTGTAATTTATGATAATGCTTTTTCTGTAACTCAATGTGTTGTCGAGTGAGTTTGCTTTGGGCGTGAAAATATTATCTATAGATATAATAAGATTTAAATCGAATAATATTGCAATAAAGATTAATTTCTCTCAAAATTTGACGATTTTGAATTTGTATAAGACAACATCCTGTGCTACTAAACTAAAAACAATATCCTATTTCACATAAAAGATATTCTAAAGTTGCTATGAAAAAAAAGGAAATGTTCTGGTGCACAACGAAGTTGATTGATGGTAGTTGTTAGCCGGCGACTGACGTCGGCGTGTTTTTTTTTGCTCCCTAATTGCGCTTTGTCAACATCATTTTATGATTTCTTATTTTTTCTCTTTTTTGGTAATTTTCGTTGTTAAAGAGTAGTGTGATAACAGAAAGACTAATGCAATTGAAGGACGCAAAAGGGTACGTGGCAGGATCATTTCAAGTATATATATCCTTAGTTTGTGTTTGTTCCGCAAAGAGACAGGCGTGTTGTAGGCATATATGGTATTAACTCGTATAGCATATAACAGGTGCTCTTTAAAAATATTCAATAGAAGAATGATATATAGCTTATTCCACGTCAAACCGGACGGTTTTTTCGGTAAAAATTTTAATTGATGGTTCCGATCCTTTTTTTTAATTTTGCAGATGTATTATACACATGAAAGATTATTCCAATTTACGCTAAATATATGATTTTGAAAATTTTTTATTTTACCTATTTTTTTATTTTGTTGAATTAATTCAAAGTCAAAGTCAAAGAATGATTTATTCCATAGGTAAAATAAATTTACACTTGAAAAACATCACATTAAAGCTACGGCTCGTTCACTACGCTGACTTCCCTGAGAAGAACGCGCAAGAAACTCTAGGAATTGCTCTTTTCAAATAAAGTTTTAATTATTTGTGTGGATTCTGGAGCCGTGTCATCTTTCCATACATCTTTATCTAAGACGTCGTCTTCAATTTTGTAATATGGCTTTTCAATCAAAATAATTTTAATGCAGTTTTTAAACTTAGGAGATGATAATCTTAATATATGCTCCGGAATCTTATTGTAAAAACGTATACAGTTCCCCATAAAAGAGTCGTTTACCTTGATTAAACGAAACCGTGGTACCAAGAGTTTGGACTTAGCTCTAGGTTAATATTATGGATATCTTCTTTCTTATTGAAATTATGTATATTTTTACAATAAATACTTTTTTCAAGAAACCCAATGTTTTGTTCGAAAAAGTAATTAAATCACGCTGAAATAAGTAGACGGCTATTATATTGTGTTTCAAACCAACAGAGGTTGCTACGAAATGAAGAAATTCTGTTTTCACATTATGTCTATGATAAATTGCGAAGGGATGGTGCTTTGTCATTATCTTAGTGCACGCCTTGAACTGCATCATGAATAAATAAGGCTTAATTTTGAAAAAAATCGTATCACTGGTATTGATACACTATAAAATATTATTGTGGCCCAGAAGGTATTGCCGCTACTCGCGTCATTAGTAGTAACCGCTATACTGAAGTGTGGGACATGTTTGCCATTGTGATGAAAGTATTTGTCATTCAGCGTAACGTGCACGCCGATTGTTGATGACCGATGATTCGACTCAGACCCGCCATATAAAAACACGACATTAGACCTATCGAGGAGCCCGACCCGCATCCGCTCTCTGTGTGTTTAACGCTTTAATATTTCCGAAAATTTTGCGGGCGTTATGTTTTATCCCAATGGGATTACATGTGTAGCCTTAAGCCTCTCCTTGGAAGAGATCAGCGCCCTGCAGTGGAATCTACATACTTCAGAAACATTTGTGGACGTCGGCACAACAATTCGTCAGTTTTATCGCAATAGGATGAATAATAAATTGAATGCATACGGGATAAACATACATATATTTATTTTAATATTCCGTTACGCGTTCTTGAGACACACGGTGTCTCCACCATGCATCCACCATTTTCATAATAAATTAAATTAAAAAGAAATACTAATATCGTTAGGGAAACTGTATTTATCTAGGATACTTGACGGAGTTTAGAAGAAACTTGTATCCTATATAAAAAAATAACTATGTCAAAAACATAATAGGCGTACTACTTACTACGAACTACGATTAGTATTATACATAGTAAGTATGCAAATAGCAGTGCCGTTTGGTGTTTACACTATCTTTGTAACGAGAACTGTGCACTGTAATTTGGTACACAGGTGCTCACATTTGGAGGTATTTAGCCTCCACGATAGGTGAAATAAATTTTATTGTAAAAGTTTTTGAATAACTCTTTGTGTACGAAATTAAACTACTTTTTTTATTTAAATCACGTCTTTTTCTTTTGCCTGGTCTTATTCCCATTTATTTGGGGTCGGTTATTCTGGTCACTCTTCTCCAAGATGGTCTATCCTGAGTCGTGTGTGGTCTTAACTGTTGCTCACGCAGATCTTTATTAATAAGGGATGTTCATGTGAGGCGGGGTCTATCACGTCCATTGGGCTGGTTACTCATGTCAAGGACTTTCCTTGTAATGTGATCAGGCCGTATTCGCATATTGTTTAATTCAATTTTATTTTATTTGGTGCAGAATAGAGCGGTTTGCATTAATTAACACAACTGGTTCATGTCTTTATCATTTCAATCCGCCGACATCATGGGACCACGGGACTTCTCGCGATTTAGATTTAAAAAAATGTTTTGTCCTAATTTCGATTTTTCAAAACAAGTTTTGGGCTCGTTTGAAAAGAAAAACAAATATACGCGACTTAGAACCGAATAAACAGTATAATTTCTAATACTGCCTCTGTGGCCGAATATTAAATAAAACCAAATTACAGAAAAATGTGTATAAGTAAGTATTCATAACTAAAAAAACAGGCAACATAAATGCACAGGCAACACCGATACCGTGATCGATGAAACCAAAATAACTAATGAATATTCATAGTTTTTATCGGCGGCCGACTGAGCGTTGTTTTAATTATGACGAGAGTTCATAAACAATATTTGTGCAAACAAAATCATTTTAAAACCGGGAAGACGAGACGAAGCTTAATTCGCGTAGGCGTATTTACCATCTACTGCGACAAAGACACTAAATCTATAGATTTTTAAGTGCTAGTCTAATTCTAACGTTCACAATATTTAGTTTTTCGATATCTCTCACGTAAGTTGTTGTAATTCAATATACCATTTATTACTTTTTAAGTCAAATATTTACCTTTTTATGCAATGCATATGTTATAGGTTCCATTTGTATGGTCTACATTTATTTCTCTCGTGAGTTTGGGTGTAAATTGTGGTTGTCTATGTGTGTGTCCAAGACACCCGCGACACAAGGTTTTCCTTAGTGCGGGGCTATGTTGAGTGTACGCTTTATTATTATTAATTTCATTGCATTGCATTGTGTTACATTACATTACATTACATTGTAAATAATAGCATAATTATAATTTATTTATTTATATTTTAAAAATGGATTGTTCGCTTAAAAAGTAGCACGTATCGCATACTGTCCTTACAATAATATTGGCCGAATTGCTCATTCTCATAAGAAAATACCAATGTCTTTTTCGTATTATGGTGAAAAAATCATCTACTCTATTCATGGCAAACATGCCAGACGCATTCCACCGCCAGGGAAGCTGCAGAATAGCACGAAATGCATTGTTGTACTGAACTCTGAGTCTATCAAAAGGTCGCTTAGTATAATGTATATGTGGTATAATGATACCACAACTGACTATAAGCTCCACAAAGTTATTTTTACTTGAACTGTTTACCATGGTGCAGGTGAAAGGTGTTGGTGGTCACCACTTTGCCATGGTAGTTTGGTGGAGAATGATAGACGAGTTGTGGGTTGGTAAAAGACTGTCCTTATATTTTGTATGAGCTACTTATTTATACTAACTTGGTACGTGTGTCCTATGCTGATTCTCAAGGCGTGGTTGTTAATTTTGCTTTCACTAAGACGTGCTGAATGTCGGAAGAGGGTTAGACACTGGCACGTCTGTAGCTGCTACAGTACTCCCCTCAAAAAAGGGGAAAAAAAAATTACCATAAGAACAACTTAACGTACCAAACGATATTGCGAGGAGTCGGTTATTTACAATAATAAATAATATTTAACATGAAACAAACTTTGTGTTATAGACAATAAATTCCCTGACCTGATTTGAGCGACAATGGACGTATTTATTTTCAAATGGTGACATTGGACGAATTCTTTTTTATTAGACTGTATACTTGTGACAATGTGCACAATTGACTTTCTTGGTTCGTTGGCTTTTTGTCGTTCATTCCCATTGGCTTTGACCAGTTGGTCGTTGTGTCGCAGTAATTTTATTGATTTCCCGTGCACTTTGACCGGTTGATCGTTGTTTTCCCGTAAGATTTGACCGGTTGGTCGTTGTGACGCAGTAATTTTGTTGATGCTTTTTTGACTATCGTTACTGGCGTTGACTGCTTTTTAACTTAGTCTATCAACTTGCGTCGTGTATATACTTTGATATCCGTGGATATCCTTAGTTTCTGCTCCTATTATGGCGCGCATGCGTCTGCGATGTGACAGTCCATGTAAAATGTCAGTATTATGTTTAATGTCTCGTTGTGCCGTGAATATCAAATATGTAAATGGTCGCTGTAAGAACGAGGTGATTTCAAATTGCTTATCTGTTTTAACGCTATTAATTTACTGAATGAAGCATATTCCGTTGAGAGCTGCGTCAGCGGTATTCTTTGTTTATGTGAGCTACAACATAAACAAAGAATACCGCTGACTGATACTGATAACTACTGATAACAGAATACTGATAACTGTCCAGTGTGAACGTATCCAATTGTAATACGATGTTGCTGCTCTAATCAGTTGTAGTGCTGTCATTGGCCTCGGTACTTCCTTGTTTATATAGTAAGTGGCGTCATGGGTGTCTCTTTTTCGGGCTCGGTTATGCGGCAGTACTTCTGGTGCGATGAGCGTTTTCGGCGCAGCTGTTTTTAGGCGCAGGCTTCGTGATGGGCGCGTATTGCGTGGCTTTCGCGGCTTCATGGCGGCGCATATTTCGTGGTGTGCGAGGCTTCGAAATTTCTAGGCGGGCTTACCATTTTACCGGCGTGCTGAATGTTCATTTTCTTCCGTGTGTTGCTTTCATGTCGGAGTCCACTATATGAGGCGGGCTGCGTTCTTCCAGTCGGGGTATTCTTCGACGTCGCGGTCATCAGTTTATCATGGCGCAGGTGAAAGGTGTTAGTCATCACCACTTCGCCATGATAATTTGGTGGAGAATGATAGACGAGTCGTGGTTTGGCAAAAGACAGTCTTTTATTTTGTTTGAGCTACTTATTTATACTAATTTGGTACGTGTGTCCTTTGCAGATTCACAAGGCATGGTTGTTACTTTTGCTTGCACTAAGACGTGCCTGAATGTCGGAAGAGGGTTAGACAATCTGGCATGTCTGTGGCTTCTACAAACTGTGTAATGAGCAAATCGACGACGCGCCAACATGTCACTCTTCATAGCTATAGTCCGCCTCTGTCGCTCTACATCAAAGTCAAAGTCAAAGTCAAAGATTATTTATTCCATAGGTAAAATAAATTTACACTTGAAAACGTCACATTTAAGCTACTGCTCGTTCACTACACTGATCTCCCTGAGAAGAACGAGTCAGAAACTCTAGGGATTGCTCTTTTCAAATAAACTTAAATGCTATGGAATACAGTTTGAATCAAATTTGTGTGGATTCTGGAGCCGTGCTGTCTTTCCATACATCTTTATCTAACACGTAATCTTCAATTTTGTAATATGATTTTTCGATCAAAATATTTTTAATGTAGTTTTTAAACTTAGGAAATGATAAACTTAATATATGCTCCGGAATGTTATTGTAAAAACGTATACAGTTCCCCATAAAATAGTTGTTTACCTTGGTTAAACGAAATTGGGTACCATGAGTTTGGACTTAGCTCTAATATAGTTAATATTATGGATATCTTCTTTCTTATTGAAATTATGTATATTTTTACGGGCATATAATATATTTGAGTAAATGTACTGTGATGTGAGAGAAACCCGACAGCCTAGATGGTACACAGAACGAATCGCTCGTTTTTGCAATACAAATATATTTTGAATATCTGCCGCTTTATCCCACATGAGAATCCCGTAGGACATTATACTATGGAAGTAACTAAAGTAAACTAGTCTAGCAGTACTAACATCGGTAAGCTCACGTGTTCTGCGGACTGCATATGCAGCAGAGCTTAATCTGCTGGCCAGAGACGACATATGTGGAAACCATTGAAGTTTACTATCTAAGGTCACTCCCAAGAAGACTGCTTTATTAACAAGGTCTAACTTTTCTCCGTCTATTTCTATTCTTGGACTAGTCGATTTTACGTTAGGTAATTCAAATTTAGCATATTTTGTCTTCTTGGCATTAAGCAATAAATTGTAAGCATTAAACCAATAAACTACCTTAGAGAGGGTATCATTAATATGGTCATAGTTAATGTCATGTCTGTATGTTTTAAAAATCAAGGATGATCAGCAAACAACACTATTTCGCAATGGTCCTTAACAAAGAATGGCAGATCATTAGCATAAATCAGAAATAAGAAAGGTCCAAGTAATGAGCCCTGCGGAACACCCATTTTTACCGGAGAACCCAAAGAATCATCATCGTCTTCCAATTTTGCTGTAAGTTGTGCTGTAAACATATATTAAGTAATGTGTAAACATTATTTAGTATATGTTTATTACAAACATGGAACCTATAATATACATAACAGAATGATTATATTATATAGGAAATGGAGCTATTTTTCCGCATTTAAATCGCGTATATTTGTTTTTTCAAACAAATGTACGCGAAGTCCCTTGGCCACGGTTGACTGAGGTGATCTAATATTAATACAAACCACCCTATTTTTTCACTATAGTTACAAAAGCTATTCATTAAATACCTTATTTTAACTTTACAAAGAAATATTCTAATTTACGCTACATTACGTTTTACAAATTATTTTATTGAATGAATTTTTATTAAGTTGAAATTAATAATAGAAATTAGAATAAATTAAAACATATTAATTAGTCCTGCAGTCTCATGTCTGTTTGGGATTTTTAATCCGAAGAAGTACTGGATCCCAAACTATATAAGTTTAAGTTTAAGTTAACTTCCACCAGGTACGGAGAAACCATCTTCCCTGTTGAAATTAGGATTTTTTTTTAAATTTCAATGTCCTCTCGCATCATCCTGGGTAGATAACGGACTTATTTTGCAAGGACCTGAAGTTCGTCAAACTTCATTGAATGTGTAGGTTTATCCATGAGATGCTCGCAGACTGCAGACTTGTTTACGCGGCTATGTTTGACATCAGCTATATATTCTTTAACGCGATTAAAAAGCATAAAATTGTATTTTGACTTACAATAAACTTATGTGGGAAGTATCGATTCATTCATCTTATACAAGTGTTACATGAGTTCATAGTAACCGACGTTTGAAATTTGTCGCGTGGCCTATAGAATCTTACAGTAACGAGTACAAAAGACAGGAATATAATCAAAGTGAACGAGGTAGTAATCTTTAAAGGTTGCGCGTCAAGTGCATTGCCGGGTCATAGATATAATTTCGTGAAATAGAATGAACTGTTTATGCATATAGAATAGTCTAGAGCTTTAAATCGCCATGATCTGCGGGGCATTGCCACTGCGCCCGTCACCCAGTTGACCGGTCCTATGTGTCTGTAATTTCACCAGCACCCTTGACTTTCAAAATTGAAATGCAGTAATGCTCCCATTTCTGCTTGGCGGCAGAAATAGGTAAAAAAGAAGAAAGGAAGAATCACAAGTTTTAGTGACTTATTTTAGGATTAGAACAGCGTATGTGATATCTTAATATCACAAACTGTACTATGTATTATTACAACATGTTTATTTTATCCGATTACCGTGGAAGGAAGCTTATGTTTCCAGGTGTATACATGAATGCAGTTTCCAGAAAGAGACTTTACGGCAGAAAGAAGCGAACAGGTACGACTTCTGATTTTGGATATTGGTCACAAATTATCATTGTTGTACAACTTTGGAACTTTAACAGATTGAAATCCGTTTTGACGATAATGACGAGTCAAAACTGAAGACAACTGCTCTATTCCGGAAAATTGTAATCGAAACACTCGCCTTTTTCTTGTCAATTGTGTTTAATGTTCGGACTGCCTCTTTTTGATTTATCTCGGGTATTAAAGCTGAGCTGAAACTTTACCAGCAATTCTGGCCACGAGTCGCCTACCAGGAGTAGTCCACGCTGATCCAATTCAGTTGGAACTTCACATTCCAACCGTCGTGAACCTTCTTCGAAATGCAGGTTCGTAATTACGACGTTTTCCTTCACAGTCTAAGCTAAGCATTCACAATTGTACGTAACTTAGAAGTAAAAGTGATAGTTACACGCCGGGGTTACGACCTCTAAATTGAGAAGCAACCGTTTTCCTTCTGGGCTACGACAACTCTATGAATTCAAAGTTCGTTATCTCGAAACTGTCATTCTGCATGTTGACATACGCATGATGAAAACCATTTACTTATGACCTGGCTGTTATTAGTATAAAGAATATCATGTGCTTTGAGATGAATATTAGAAGGTGGCCCATTAACAGTGGCCCAAAAATTTTACACGTCAATACATTGTTAAGGTTTTAAAGGAATTAGCACCTTCCAATACACGAATAAAAATCCTCAAAAGGTCTAATAATAACCGCTCACGCGATTCATGCGTCTCTGGAAGCATCCCACACCTAGAGGTGCCGGTGATGATTTTATACCGATTTATCGGATATCGAAGTTATAACAGGTAAAAGAACTAATACTAATTGCTATTTCGGCAACTACTCTAGCAAACCATAAAGTTTTTAATGCCTGGGTCTGTCATTTAAAAAAAATAAACAACTTCAAAAATTCGTGACGACAATCGTGTGTGTTATTGTTTGGGATGGTGGTGTCGGTGTTTATATATTGAAAACATACCGTAAGTTGCGTTTTTTAAATTTACCCTGAATATAAATGTTTATAAACTATACTTTAAGTAGTAATTTCAGGGTAAACATTAGAACCACTCAAACGGAATATTATCATATTTATCCAAGTACACCAAACATTTAATTAGTGCTTTTTAAGTGCAGGATTTGCGGTGTATTACTGCATTTTATTTGAGATATTTTTATTGTAGTACGGAGGGTATTTATTTAGCAATGCAGAATAATAATGTTTATTTTTAAAGACTTGTATTTAAACTGAATCCTTTTCTAATTTGCGAAAGCCACCATTTTGCGGTAGGATGAGCGCATCGCGTGAGCGGCTATACTGCAACCTTAGAAAAAGCACAAAAGTGAGTCGTTGCAGGTTAGTTATATAGTCACACTATTTCTATACCAAATTTGATTTAATGGAACAGTTTTCAAACTGTAGTATAGCGATTAGAGTAAGAAATTTTCAATAAAGTACAAAAAAGACAGTAACATTTATTTGAAATGGGTCCTTACGACATCCTCTATCTAAAAATAATTGGATCACTGTAAACGGGCCAACCTGTATAAATTTGATGTGGTACTTCTTACACTAAATTTCCCGCTAACGTAAAAGTTTTATCATATAAGTATACCTAATCTTTACAAAATGAATTAAATGATTATATACTCTTCGTATATACATATGTACAGATAGTATATCACAGCCATACAGTCAACCTAATGAATGCTGTCGACAGACTTGACATGGAGACGACTCTATTACTCACAACGCTCACAATTTATGAACCGAATAACACCCAGTCTCAAGATATTGGAAACGTGATGCAAATGTTGATAGATATCGTGGAAATAACATAAACTTGCGAATGCGTGTTGCCTTTGAAATAAGGTTTGGTTTTATTGACAGCTGTGTTAATGAAATATGTATATTTAGAATGGTAGAGTTTAATTTTGTTTGGCGAAATTACCAATGAGAATTATTTGTTTCTGAGCTATAATTTCAATCGTTTACTACTTTGTCCAGGGATGGGCGAGTATTAAAGTGTATCGATATCTGCATATCGACACTATTATATATATATTTAGATATTTTGCCCAAAGTCATAAATTACAAAGAAAACATGTTCATTAGCGGCAGATCATAAGAATGATGCCACACGCGTGCTGCGTCGTAATTGCGATACGCATTGACGCTGCGTTGTACTGCATATAAATTAGAACTACATTCCACATGGTGCGTTGAAATCGGGCGACGGAACGCATGCGCATCGGATATGGTGATGCGAAAATTGGTGCTTTGTAATCATATTAGTGCGACGATGCAACGCACTGGCAGCACCTGTGTGGCATTGCTCTAAGATACACGCAACGAATGACATTGAACATTGATCAGCGTTCAAAAAACAATATTGTATTTGTTGAACTCGAAAAGCAATAATCGATTTTTGATGTATCGAAACAGTGTCTCCATTGTCAGTGATATTTTGTAGACTGAGACATGATGATAAATAATTATCTGTCTGTGAACGCAAATTAGTTTAGCGTCGGTCAACGTGTTTTTGAAAGTACTCCGCTCGTAAAACGTATCATAATTTGAAACTAAGAACTTCAAGTCCAGAACAAGTGTCACAGACTTAGCTAAAACTATAAGTATGCCAGAGGTGGTAATAGAACGTAAAATCACCGTAATGTTCTTCTTACTTTTGTATAACAATGGCGCGCAATAGTAATTACTTTCATTTACAAAGTCGGAGCGATTCTTTATGAAAATATTAAATTAATAGCACGGGCATGTAGCATACAGTCTCATAACTTTCCATGGACAAATTTGTGGGAAATTTGTCAATACTATTTTTAACAAAAAGAACCTTGTGGAATATTTGATTCCATAACACTTATTGCTAAAACAGGACAACATTTAGAAGGAAAAGAAAAAGCACCTATTGAATTTCTCGAGGATTTTATCAGCTCATTCTAATTACTAGCACTTAAGGCTTACAGCTATAATGAATAGCCACTCAGGCCAATGGTCGTTTCCATTTACGTTTTAAATGTGTCTCAGTTATTCGAAACTGGATTTGAAAGATTTTTGTGTGATACTTATTTTGGGTGACTTAGATTGGCGTAGATCCTTTTCAAATTACGCTTTCTCTCTACCGATTTTGAACTCACATGTTGCTATGCAAAAATATGATTTTTAACGATTTTTATAAAGATGTTATATTTTTCTACGTGCTTGTTTGTCGGATCTTTAATATTCGGTTTTTCAATTACTTTTTAGCCATAACGCTATCTATGAGACATCTATGAAAGTATTTCGTCACCCAGTTAGATACCTTTACAGCTACCAGCCCTTGCCAGAGATGTCGCTATTAACAATAATTAAATTTTTATTGAATTGATATCAATTATTTTTTTGTGAAATTACTCCACTAGTTTTGTTATAATTATTAATACAAAGATCTTAATTCTATCTTTTTTTATATTTATATATATTGTTTATTTATATCTTTATTCTTAAAAAAATTCCTTCGATCCAGCCGGATTCGAACCGACGTCTCCTAGCAAACCGTGGCAAACGCTATGCCAACTAAGATGTTGTATTGTTTGTATTTTTCGATACCTCCAATGAACACTACGCCAACTTACATTTTGGATTTGTTTATTTTGTCTTTAGTTTCTTTATTTTATTTTTTAATTTGGAGAGCATAGTATTAATAAATAAATATATGGCTGTTTACAAAAATAACAGAAAATGATAATTGGAGGTATCAATTTTTTCGCGCCGTCAAAAAAGCACATAGAGAAATTCGTAAGGTCTGCTGATTCGTTCCGTTGCTCAATTGGGAGAGTTCATCGTTCATCGTCAACCCATTTATATGTCCCACTGCTACGTACGTGTACTGGTACGTGTCTCCTTTAAGACGAGAGTTTAGGCCATAGTCCGCCACTCTGGCCCAATGCGGATTGGGGACTTCACACGTTTTCCGAGGGTTGTTCCTTCACTAACAAGCTCATGATAAATTTCCAATTAAATTTCGTACATAAATTCCGAGAAACTCAGAGGTGCGAGCCCGGATTCGAACCCACGACCCTCTGCTTGAGAGGCAGTAGGTCAAACCAATAGGCTACCACGGCTTCCAGTTGGGAGAGTGATAGTATATTAGACGAAAATGTTGCTCGTTCGAGTCCAACTCCAGCACCGAAGGAATTTTTCTATGACTTTGTTAGATCTTTGTATCAATTAGAACAACAAGAAGAATGTTGTCTATCACTGACAGTTTTTATCCGCATCTTCAGTAACTGCAGTATTCAACAGTTTAGCCAATTATGGGGACACTTCTGCGAACGATCTCCATGTTAATAAAGTTTCATCCTATTTTGGTTAATAAACTATTCGGGTTCAATTTACGATTCAGAAACTAATATATGGGTTAGTGACTAGTAAATATCCCGATAAATAACGCAGTTTGGAAATTATATGAGCTGAAAGCCTTATAATTTTCGAGCACTGGGGTTTAGAAATTTTCAATAAAGTTTTTATTTTTCATCGATTTTGAAAAAACTTTACGCAGAAAAATCAGTGCAGCAATGTTTAGTAAATAACAGTGCTAAGTATCACAAAAATCTACCAATAATGGCGGACAAATATTCTTAAGTAAACTGTTACAAATTGTTGAAGTCATTAGTTCAAAGTATTACATTTAAATCTATTATTACCTTATCATATTGAAGTTATAATTATCATATAAGATGTCAATATTGAATTATCATTAGATTTTACTATTATGATTATATTACATTAAACATTGCATATAGTACAGATTAGATGATATATATGTCAGTTGTAGAGATGTCAATCGGTTTATTTGATTTGCGAGTTATTTTTGCATTCCACAAATTCATTTACGAAGTAGTAGCAACCTTTAACTAGCATTATATTTATTTCACGTCTAAATGTACATATTTAGTGGCAATTCTTTTAGATCACTAGGTAGCGAGTTAAAAATTTTTATTGCCATCAAGTATGGGCTATTTGCAATTCTTGATAATCGGTAATATACGGCAAAATACATAATATATCAAAAGAACATAAAGGTATAACTGAGCGTTCCGTTTGTTCCACTGGACATGAGTGGTCATACCCGTGACTATACCGTGTTGTTATTGGTTAATAGTTCTGTCGTTTTATTCCTTTAACGATTTTATATCTTTTATCAATATCATAACCATAGAACAGTCGCAGTTAAGGGAATAAGTCATGTCGTGAAAGTTAGTTAACATAAGTCGTGTTATTACCATTAGACACACGAGTGCTTGTTTACGAAAACAAGAACACAACTCGAAGGAAGCTTAAAAAAATATAGAAAATATGACTGAATATTTAACCAATACCAAGAAATCATAAAAAATGCGAACAACCAATAATGAATAAAAGTATGATTTTTTGCCTCTCCTAAAAAGCGTCGATTTTAAGTTATTCTCTTTTTCAGTGGAGGCCTTGAAATAATGTACGCTATATACTAAAAGATAAATAATTGTGTACATATTTACACCGATTCTCTTTGTGCATCGCGAGTTAAAATGTCTTTATTTGCATTTTCTTTTTTTTGTTACACATAATTTTCTATTAAAAAGGTGCTATGTATGTAGGCAAAATTCACTCCACACAGAAAATAGGTTAAGGGGAAAGGGCGGTGATTTCGAGTCACATAATTTTCGGAATTGGAATATTGCCATAAACGTTTAGTGCTCTAAGTGAGGGTAATTTTATGGATTCTGTTTGATGTCGTGACGATATTCTTTGTTGACGCTTTGTTTAAAAGTTGTACTAAGCGAAATATGCAACAGAACTTACGTTTTTAACCGACTTTAAATAAAGGAGGAGGTTCTCAATTCGACTGTTTTTTTTTGTAACGCGATAACCGATTTTGATGATTCTTTTTTTGTTGAAAAGAATGTACTTCAGTGGTTCCGTTTCAATTTAAAGAAAATATTCCACCTCTATGGGTGATGAATCCGGTTTCATTGACTTTCCGGTAACCGATTTCAATAACACTTGGCAAATAGATATAATTCCACGAACTTTTGAGGTCGGGTTTTTTAGTACTCTGTACTGAGACTATTTCTTGTTCCCGTTTTAATCAACCTCAAAAATTTCGATGAAAAACGTAACAGCAAAAATTTACGACACTGTTTTTCTTTCAACCCAGTAGTCTGAATTGACCATCTAAGCCTATCTTACAAAACAAGTTTTAAGTAAAACTTACTACAATAATTGATAATCGATTGTCGTCTTTATTTCCCGAAGTCTGGTGGCAAAATATGCTTGTTATTACCAGTATATTCCACTTTAAAATTGAATTAAAAAATATAAATGGAGTGGAATTCTTCTGAACCATCAGTAAGATCTCTTGACTTCCTCAAATTTCTTACTTCTTATAAAAACTTTATAAAGTACACTCAGTGCATTGGAGCGGTTTCAGACTTCTGATGGAAGTTTTTCTTCAAGTTTTTACTTACTAACTTCGATCTTATGTTGCAGTCAATTGATTTTAACTCGGTGAAATCGCTTTTCTGCTAGCAATAATTAAAATCGGTTTTCTGTACTTGAAATGAAGGATATTTATCTCATTGTGCTATTACCATTGGTCGCTACAGTCGCAGCTCTGCTGCGTTGTTATAAAACTTGAATTTAAAAGTTGTCAAGCAAATGTCATATATGTCTGTTAAGGCAGAATGTTATACAAGAAGAATGTAATACGTAATAAATATCCAATAGAATATGGATGGTGTAAATACGCGAAACAAAACATAACAAACATCAACAAAAACCACTAACGTCACAAATATCTGTGTTATTGCAACAAAAACTATTTGGAACAGAATTAAAGTTAGCCCAATAAAGCTATCTTACCATAAATATATTATGTACGCGTATAATGCACTGAGGATACAGTAAACTGTTTTTACATCAGCGTAGATAAAGCTTTCACAGATTATCAAAGAACAATATAACAACTTTAAGTAACTGAAAAATATGAAGAAACCGATTTTACTTAACGAAATACATTCTCTGACTTTCAACAATAAGGATTTAAATAATGAATTTGACAAATTGGAACAAGAAAAACCGCGTAGGGCTATTAAATAAGAGAACTCACAGAAACTATGGAATTTAAAAAAAAGTGTTGTAATGCAAAGAACTAAAATTTTAATAATATAAAATACGAATTCGAAGAAATTATTCATATTGCAAATAAAATAGACTAAAAAAACCTATACGTTTCAGTTTGGGGAGCTAACAACGCAAACAAAATTATAAAAATGGCAAAGTAGGTACTATCGAGATTGTAACGTAACATGTTACTCGTTTGAATATAAAGCTTCCGTTGTGCGAGAACTCAAATTGTCAGTATTATAAGCAAAAGTAAATAGGAAATAATACCTGAGACTTGATAATTTCGATATTAAATATGCTTGGCGTTCTTGATATTTTTTACAAATCACGTGATTGGATATTGTTTGAAATTCTTTGGCGTCTATTTTGGAATCAATACGACTTGTTTTTTTTTATTGAGAAGTAAGTTCAAAATCATCTTCAATTATGTAAAGAAAAATCATTCGGTATTCGAAGGTAATTGTGTACGCCTGAAGCTTTTCCGAGTGCTATTATGTAAATTACTTATTTTATTAATAAATACTGTTTCCCTCTGAAGCATGTATTTAAATAAATTATGTTCATTACAAACCATTGTTCAAAAAAGCAGCTATCAGAAAAAAGACCTGGTCTGGTGATTTAAATCTGTAAAACAAGCTATTAAATTTTGCTACTCAAATAACGTACGGCACAACACCTCCCCGGTCAATCGCAACCATTCTAAACGGAAAGAGGTGGCATCACTCGGCCTCGGATATCCGACAGATTCGACCGAAACGGACGCGATAAGTCTACCAGAAACCTTGAACCCTGAAACCAAAACAATCAAGATACAGGCAGAATAGATAAGGGAATTCAATGACAGAAATAGGAGGTTATGTACTTTAAATTTACATGCACATGTACACTATTAATTTTAAGATTTTTATCGTCACTGTCCATCCATTTAGGTCCGAATCGAGGCAGACTACCTGCTTGATGGTTAGACGATATCATCGGGGTGGCCGGAAGATTGGATGAGACTCGTATAGGACAGATTGAGCAAAATGCAAATGAGGACGCTTACACTCAGCTGTGGGTGTTAACGGGCTGAGATGATGATGATCCACCCAATGTACGGCCTGTTACTAGAGGATTCAGACCATAGCCTGTCGCGCTGGCTCAATAGAGATTGGGGGGTTTACGCATTTTCCAAGAAATTTGAATCTTCTTCGACCCGCAGTTTCATCACGATATTTTCCTTTACCGTTTGGGGGAGGTATAAAGTTCTACTCTCAACCAACATTTGTCCCACTGGGCTCCCATCAGCTAGTTGTACTCTTGTTCGTCATGTCCATTTTTACTGTCAGAGGTCAGCGTACAGTGGTAGCAAGTAATAACTGCTGTGGAAACGATCCATCTGCCGGAGCAAATAAATTGACAGTTTAATATGTGCACAGTAAAAGGTTTTATTATTTGTTTTAATGGATTTGCGAAGATAACCCTCTGCGAAAAAGATGTCCTGATGATGAGTTAAGTTCCTGCGAAAGTTACTTTTACTTATTGTGATAGATGGTTAAGAACGGCAAAGTATAAAATATAGATGATAAATATTAGAAAAAGTTGGAAGCTATGTGATGATTTTGTAGACAATGCATATTAAATAATTTTAAATACAATACAATTAAAATTTTCACTTGACAAAGTTTACAATAATCTCGTGTATAATTTCATTTGCTATTCAATTTCAGTTTTCTTTTAATGACGTGCAGAAACAAAATTGTGTTATGAGGTACGTATCTAATTAACATATTTTTCATTACAAATAATTTACTTTACTTTAGAATTTACTTAATTTCTAAAATATGGAAAACCATAGGACATGCATATTGATTTTGGTGACATATGAAGGTTATCTTTTATACCTCTGTATACCTCTACTTTACGTAAACCTTATTTTATTCAAATACATCTCAACACAACAATGTCACCTCATATGAACTCGAACCTGCTCATCAAGGGACCAAGTTCGTCTGTGGTAACGCCGACGCGTCTGCAACAGTGCATTTTCTTGCTTCATGCTCTTTCTATAACTAGGTAATTATTATTATGAAATGGGTACGGTCAGTGCGTGGCTGTCGACTCTACGATCCAATGAGTAAAATTACGGACCGTCGGAGGTCGGAGGTCCTTTGTGAATCAATATATCGAGGATATAGATTCAGTCGCATTGAAGTAGCTATAAATTACATTATATTTTCTCTTTGGGATATTTCTAAAACGATATAATTTGACGTAAATGACGGATAATTAATACGATCAATAATGTTCCAGTTAACGATAAACTAGTGTTAAAATATCGGTGTTAGTTTGTTATCTAATGGAACTCAAGTGACGTAGTTACAACAGCGGAATTACTAATTATACAAATGGAAGCTAATACAAGTAACGAAACTAAGCAAGTATCACTAACAGTGTCAAGTTAGTGTATATTCGGTTCAAATAATACCGCACATATCCATAATGTTTCACATAGTTGGTTGAGTTTGTTGTAGTTTGTAAATACAAAGTTGCCAGTTTGATCCCTGCAGTTTGAAGTCTATCTAACTAGAATATTAAATTAAGTGATATAGCATATAATAGTAGTAGAGCTCCCTACGCAAGAATTCGTTCAGGGAAGTACTGCTACGTTGCTTATTTCTGCTGCCAAGCGGTAGTGTGAGCATTACTGCGTTTCGGCTTTGAATAGCAAGACTGCTGGTGAAATTATCTAATTTGTGTGGATCTCCTGGGACTTGTCAACTTATGTCTCAGATGACAAGGGCAATGGCAGTGTCCTTCAGATCTTTCCGATTTAAAGCTCTTAGTGGCATTGTTATGAACAGGTGTCTCACTTAACAACGGGCACACGACTTGTACGTCCCGTCACATGGTCATAAAAAAATGGTTTAAATATTACAAAGTTAAGAAAATCTGCAAATTGAAAAGGGACATAAAGCTTTTAAAGGCCATTTTGCGTTAGGCTAACTCGGTGGACCATCACCTAACACCCTCTTTCTATAAATAAATATATTTACGCTTTAATGGAACAATAGGTCGTGTTTACCTAGGTAGGTAGGTAGGTTAACTGCCTCTGTGGACGAACGGTTACCCCGCCGGACTGCCACGCAGAGGTCCCAAGTTCGATTCCCGGGCCGGGAGAAATACATGTATGACCAACATTTATTTCTCTCGTGAGTTTGGGTGTAATTTGTGGTTGTCTATGTGTGTGTCCATGACACCCGCGACACAGGGTTTCCCTAGTGCGGGGCTATGTTGAGTGTGTGCGTTATTATTATTATTACCTATACTGCAAACGTAAGGCCTCAACTATTTTTAACACATAATCGATAGAGAAAACACAATAAAAATATGTAAATACTGAATAAATATATCTAAATCATACCACAGGCCTTCAAGCTCTGGTACAATTATTATTACACTCCTAGCTAGTAACCTACCATTTATTCTTTACCTTGGCCCCACGTTCTATTTAAGCAAGACCCGTTTTCCCAAATAGCCGGTTAAGGCTGCTAAGGGACTTCGGGAAAAATTAACTCAGTTTTGGTCATGCATGTTCGAAGCAATTCAGGAAGTCTCAGAAGCCTTATATTATTCCTAAGACGGTTGGGAGACTTAGTCTGTAACAAAAATTTGGATTGGTCATGCGGGTCACGTAGATTCGACGGTCTCGTTCTCTTGACATAGTATTGTTTTTTCTTTTCCTCTTTAATTAGTTGGAGTCGGTTGGTGGAATAATAAATAAAGCATTTTATGTGCAAAAAAATGCTGATTCTTATTTCTTCGTTTTTCAAAGCATTCATGTTCTTTTATGTAACGTTAAGAGCTTAAAATGCTATGTCATCAATAAAGAAACACTCCTGCTAACTTGACGCTTATCAACAAGTAAGAGTTATATTATTTTAATACATATTTGTATTATTGAAATAGATGTTTCAATGCAAAAACATAGCGTCTTAAGTCGGTATGAGTTTAGTTTATCTCTGTTACATTCGTGTATTGGTTTTATTGAATATTTTGTTGATCTCGCTTAGAGGATTGATGTTCAGAAATAGCAAGTTAGACTAGATGAAGATAAGAATTTTGTGTAAAAGCAGATAAAAAGTTATGTACAAAAAGAATTTAGGCTTAGAATAGATTTAATTGTAGACAACACTGTGAGGAAATTTTTCATGATCTTTCGTTAGAAATAAAAGGTTTAAATAAAGATTCGATCAATCGTTGTTCTACTGTTTTACAAGCTATGTCATCAGGATATAATATTGACTCGGATAACTTTAGGAACTATGCTTTAGGAACCGCACGAGAGATAATACTGGAATATCCGTGGTACAACCTCCCAGCTTCCGTTCACAAGATCCTCATTCATAGGGCTGATGTCGTACAGTACACTATGTTGTCCATCGGACACGGAAGGAGGTTCGTTGCCGATCTGTTGCGAGCCGCGTTCGTTCGAAGATTGGCATGAATTACTACTGATATTAAAATATTTAATAATTTGACTTTCTTTAACAGTTTTGTGCATGTCTACTGACATTATGTGTAATCTAATCAATTAATTCAATCACTATAAGTATAATTTTGCATGCCAGATGTGGTAAAATATGAGGTCTATTTCTTTACAGTGTTCCATCTCTTGTTCACCATATTTTAAGCAAATAAATTTTTATTTTCATTTTCATTCTCGGGAAACTTTTTGAAGAGGCAGCCGAATCTAATAAGAAACATTTTAAATCGTTCACACGACTTCATACTCGAAAAATGACTGACTCGAATCGAGAACTTACCACTTACCGATTTATTTATTTATAAAATTAATTAATAAATTAATGCACTTTTTCTCAGTTCACACCTTTTTATTACAGGATTTCGGAAACTTCCTCGTAAAAAAAATTTCAGGACATAGATAAAAATGTGATGTAATAATGTTTGTAGTTAGCATTTTATTTAATTAAATTTAACTATACCTCTTTCAGATACTATATTACTTTAATAATATCAAGAAGTTTATAAGCTTCTCTTCAACAAAAACTAGTAAAATCGAACTATGTGAAAAGGCTTATGCAAGGTATTACAAGGTATATAAGGTATACTCTAAGGCGACGATATATTTTTTTAAATTGTTTATATATATAAGTTGATAAGACATGAATTACGTAGACAGGTATTATAATTAATTTTTACAAATTGATGTTTTTTTAAATATACTTTTTATTTTTCTAAAAACATTGTAATAATAGCAACAAATTTTGTTGATTTTAATATTTAATGTATATAAATAAGGCATTGCATCAATTACATAAAAATATAACTAATAATAAAGCCGTTATGTATTTATGAGCGCTCTTATTAGGCGGTCTTAGAAAGTGATAAACATATTATATTTGCTTCCAAAAGAGTTTTACGTGTTGTTGACTCTTACCATCGGATTGGAACCCGGTACTCGCGACTTGATGCTTACTTGCCGCGCCGTATCGCTGCACCACCGAGACAGTGAGAAGCGCAAGGGAAATCATTCACCTCAAGCGTCTTTGTTTACTCGAGTCTGACGCGAGCAGGGCTACGCGCATACATCACTTTGCTACGCTGCTTCTACGGGTCTGCGACACGCGATCATTACCGCTGTGTTGCTACGTGTATTACGAATTGCGGGCACCTGCCATTGCTACTACTTATTCTATCACGAACGAATTTCGATTGTAACATCGGTTGTAATGCCGTGAGTTCAACGCTCGCTTCCACCGCACGGTATGAATGGTATGGAATCGGATATCGCTGGACTCAAAGTACAAAACCTTACATATAAAAATCCAACCTAGATATTGTAAAATCAATGTCGTTCATAAGTCAACAATATGAAGATATGGTAAAACAGATTAGTGTTCTTCAGAAGGAGCGGCAGGAGTACAAAGACTGTATTAAAAATCTTCAAATACAGGTACGGGATCTCCATTCAAATCCCGGTCGTCGAGTATTTAAATACGTAACGTCCCAAGTAAGGATAAAGAAACCATCACCACCGACTTGTTACAGATCGTGTCATCAGTGGGCTCTGCCTTGAAAGTGAATATCAGACCTAAGGAGGTACGTGATGTTTCTCGCCTCCCAGCGAAAACAGGCAAGAAAATTATTGTTGCTGAATTGACGACTGTGCAAACAAAAAAACCCATTAATCACCGCTGTGAAGAAGAAGAACCAACGGCTAAATACTCATCTCTTAGGACTTGCAGGTGACAAAAAACTTATTTACTTCGGTGAACATTTACCTGGAAGTACAAGAAGATTATTTCATCTAGCTAGGGAGTTCTCGAAACGTAACGACTATAAGTTCTGCTAGTCCTTCGTAAAGATCCAGAGAAGTCCAGACATGCAATTCAAGTCAGTTCGGAGAAAAAAAATAGTTAAATTGGATAAAGAGAGGAACGCTGGATCGGGAATCCCATTTGAAAAAGAAAAACACCCTGGAACCTTACTAAACTTAAAAAATTATGACTTTTGACTGAAACTTATTCATTATTAATTGTTTTTAACCCTTAAATGCTCAAGCACTCTATAATTTCATTGGAAAAAATATATGTGATGTAAAATTGTACCTAGATACTAGGAAAAATAATGCAAAAATTCCGATTTTATTTTTAACGAACCTTAATTAATAAAAGAGTACACAAAGGCGAAAATATATTTGTACGAATTTCCATGTAGGGTAATTAACAGTCTATGGTGAGCCTCACGAAGTTGATTGATTCAGAACACCCGTGAGAGGACACCCGTGCCCAGCAGTGGGACGTAAAAATATGTTGACGATTAATGAATGATGTACAACAGATTACAGGACATATCCACTTTTTAACGCATAAGATTAGCCGCCTTTACATACTCACTCAATCGCGCGTGATCAGGAGCTTACAGGAATGCGCGCGAGAAAGCGTGCACGCTCAATCGTGCGTGATTACTTGTTTGAAGCTTTTTAAGCTAGAGTTTTTACGCGCGCCATTGTTCGTCTTCGTTTTTATTACAACGGAAGAGCGTGCTTGTAAAAGGCAATCTTGAAACGCACGATTGCCCGCGCATCTGATGAGTGATATGGCGCAGGCTTTCCCTTTTCCTTCAAACATCTTGTTTGAAGATTGATCTTGATTGTTGTATCACGCGCGAAGGAGTGTCTGTGTAAAGCTCTCTAATATCACTATCTTAGCACCTATTATAAGAGTAAATATCCTTTAGTTTAGAGGAGTGTATATCAATGCAACTATTTCTTTCATTATTAATTAATCCTTCATTCTCAGGTATTAAGAACCAATAACAATTATCTTTTCTGTATTGTCTGACACTGACTTGTGGTTATCAGACAAATTACAGGCCTCTCCATGCAGCGAATAATTAGAAAAGCAATCTCCGGCCTTTCTGTACTGACGTGCGATCTAATCCGATAGTGTTAATTGAAAGTTGAATACGGAGATAGCTATCCTTGGAAGGTTTCCAGCCTTGACAAGTGGGCGAAGATTGTGACAGCCGAAACAGAAAAAATATAGCATATAAAGCATATGAATTTTCTTTTATACAGCGTCCATTATATTTTAATCTTATAGTAGAACCCGTGGCGTAATTTTTTATTTATGATACCAAGTAAAGGGTTGAATAAGTCTGCTTAAAATAGTTGCAAAACCAATCAGAGCTTTAAACCTTAGCACTAAAGTAACTTATTAAGGTATGCGCATTGTATGCAGCTTCTCATAGTATAGTATAACGTCAAAAAGTTCTAGTTTAATGATCTTTAGAACCGCCGTAATAAGAGTCGTATAAATGCCCTTCCTGTGTTACTTAATAAATCTTCATTAAAGGGTTGCCGACGACCTCAAAGATGATTTTAGTAGGTGTTTCGGCGCTCCTTGCTTAGCTATCGAGCTTCTTGTGAAAGAGTTCATCCAGGGAAGTACTGCCACCTTACCTATTTCTGCCGCCAAGCAGCAATGTTAGCATTACTGTGTTCCGTTTGTGAAGGGTAAGGGTGTTGTTGAAATTACAGGTACATGGAACTTGACAACTTATATCTCAGGGTGACGGGCGCATTGGCACATCCCCTAAGACCTTTGCGTTTTAAAGTTCTGAGTGGCATTGCAACTGTTATAGATAGGCGCGTACCATTTGTACCACTGGGCGCACGACTTATTCATTTCGTCACCTGGTATTATAAAAAAAAGATGAAATGCATATAGAGCGCGAGCTCAGAGAGTTGGTGACAGCAAACAAGCATGCTTTGTTGAGGTTGTCACGTTTCTGTAGTAACTCTGCCATGTTCGCTGATACGCGTAAACAGTTTCTCATGGCTGTAATACGCAAAGCTTGACGTCGTTACTGAACACAATAAGTGTCAGCCCTAACAGCCTTCTCATTGCAGAGAGGAATCAGTGCCCAACATTGCGGTACTTAAGACTGCATCGAGGCAGCGATACGTAATTGCGAAATAATTGCGTTCGTTTAATCCCTTCCTGTATTTATATTATTAAAGCTTATGAAAATAATGTGTAAGATATTTAAGGATTCACTCTATAAACAAGACTCTTTAGAAAAACGATTATTTGTAGTTACCTTGATAGAAAAAAATCCGAAATTATCTCTAAAAACAAAATAAACCCTTAGTACGGAGTAAATACTTCACGGAAGGTCATTAGTTTTTTTAATAGTAACAAAACTATGTCTTTTGTATAACATAACTTACACTCCGTACATTTTCAAAATGTATGTTTGTTTTAATAATACGAAGGAAAAACCTAAATTCGCAAGCGTTCCGCCCATACTAGCCAGAGCCGCCACGCTTCCTTTTGTCCACTTTAGTCTTGCTTTGGCCGTCAGACGTGGAGATTGTGTAGCTTGGGTTTACACACGGCTATAGAAACGTTGCCACACGCACACAGAATACCTAACATCTATTAGCGCAAGAAGCTAGGTGCCTTCTTTGCAAATATTACGAAGTCCCTAGGCTTAATATAAAATAATTGAATATCAATTCAATACAAATTTAAATACAGTCAATAGCGAAAAATCTCTAGCTAAAGCTAGTAGCTGTAAAGTTAGCTGATTGGGTGACGAAATACTTTCATAGATTTCTCATAGATGGGGCTACAGTTGAAAAGTCTTTGAAAAAACCATATACAAAGATCCAACAAAACAAGCATATAGAAAAATTCGTGAGGTCCGCTGGTTCGTTTCGAGGCTTAGTTGGCATAGCGTCTGGCACAGTTTGCTAGAAGACGTCGGTTCGAATCCGGCCGGATTGAAGGAAATTTTTGTAAGTGATCTTTGTATTAATAATTATAAACAAACTAGCGGAGTAATTACACAAAAAATTATTGTGCTATAATTTTTATGGGCTTCGGTTGTCTGTTAATAAAAGATTTATTACTTTATTCAACCGTAAAAATCTGAGGGTCACTGACACTGCGCCTGTCACCTTAGATATAAGTTGATAAGTCCCGTGTGTCTGTAATGCTCACAATACTGCTTGGCAGAACTAGAGTCGGTGGCAGTATTTCCCTGAACGACCCTTAAACTAAGAGCAATGAGTTTGAACTTACACCAACAGATGGTGTGGCCATCGAGTTCAAACGCGCTAACAAAGAGTTCATAGCAAGTAATGATATCGAACATGGATATGGGACTTGAGCTTGCCATTTTGTCCGGTGGCGCAGTCAAGGCCATCACCGGCCAATTGTCCAGTATGAAGAAAGTACTCGTGTGGTACTGAAAACCAATGCAATAGCGGAGTACCCTTTTTTTTTTCTTTTTTTTTAGGCGGTTCAATAATTGGATCATCCTCAGCTAGGGTTACTTACCTCGCTTCCAAGTTAGCTTCTACTTGTGGGACTCTCTTGAGATCACAGTTATCTTTCGTGTTTGGGATAGTCTGCTGAAATATCGGTCCATGAGACAGTTTTCGTAGCTACTTTCAAACAGTTGACAGTTTTCGTAGCTACATAGTCGTAGACCATTTCTGCTCTGTATTTTCTAAGTTGCTGCACACTTTTATAAACCTAGAGCACATCCGACCCTTTCAAATTAACATAATATGGTTTTAGTATCTGTAGTTGAGAGGTAAAAAACTTTAGGTCCATATTTAGGAATTTAGATTTTTTACAAACATTGCTTTAGAATACTAAAAATCACTTAATGGTAAGAGACACGAAGTCCTATCGTCGTTTATTTTTTATTTACCTTTTTTAAATATACCTTTAAGATTGATTTGAAATGTCTAATTAAGAGCTTCGTTTTCTTTAAAACATAAAGTTACTATTTGGCACTTAACTTAAATAAATATAAAAACTAGACAACATCATGTACTTTGTTCCAAAAGCAAGTAGTTAAAGCACTCGTGTTATGGAAAACGGAAACAACGACTGTGCCTCATCACCATCTAAACCGGATCGGATCTGGATAGATCCGAGGCAATATAGAAAAATAATTTTTTCTACACTGACCCGGCCGGGTATCGAATCCGGGACCTCAGATATAGCAACACCGTGAAAATCGATGTGCAAGCCACTCGACCACGGAGGCCGTCGAATATAATTATGTCGTATACGTTTAAAAAAAACTATCTGTAGTGTAAAAATAAGGTACTTAAAAACCTCACAACTATCGAGCAATTACTGTGCCCTGAAACAAAAGGCTATATTACTACAACACTCGCCAATAAACGAAGGCTTTCACATAAATAACGAAATGTCCACAGGCGCACTGCAGGCATGTATGAATATTTTTCCATTTCCTACTGATGTTATCACTGAATTTTTAAAAACAACATGTTTTGCATTATGCGCTTCGATGCTGATACGAAAAGTGTACAGTGTGGCTTTGAAGTTTAACTTTTTAGGTTAAACTTTCAGGTTTTAACTTTCAAGGAACCTGGCATTTTTGTTTAAATTTTTATAGCTATGAATTTTGAAGAGCCAATAAAAAATATATTATCACTTTGCATTCAGAATTTTAACAGGTTTTGTTAGTCCGTTTAGAAAGAACTTTGACCGGGCTTGAATTTTATACTTCAACTAACGCTTCATCTTCTACCAAAATTAACTCCCTACTCATCACTTGACGGAATCATTTTTTGTAAGTTATTGATTTATGATCATGTTACAAAGACCAATAAATAGATTAACATACATGATATTATAATAACACTATTTATTTATTTACACGTATGGACTTCGACGTGTGATACAACGTGGGCATCCGGTAACCATCCTCGGAAACGTAGGTACATGACACCCTTTGGTCAAAAGTTGTCCTTCATGAAGATCGACAGATATTGAGTTGGTATCTTCACCACAAATGAATTAAAATATACATTGTGGCGGGACTCCAACTGCTCGACTCTCATGGCAGCATTGACCCGTATGTACTACAATACTCGCAGACTTTGTGGAGTAATGAAATCGTGATACGCATAGCAACGTCGTCGGTACTGCTGGACGCAATAAATGGTTGGCTAAAGTTACGACTGGTGTACTTCTTCTTCTTTTCCACCTTTTTGAAACTATCCTCGTCGCAATAGTTTACTTGTCTCGGTGGTACTGGCGATACAACTCCAGAGATGAGTTTTCGTTTCCCTTCGTTGGTTGCCTGGGTTGTAATTGTTGAGCAATGAGTCAGGTATCAGCGGCATCAGCAGTGTAATCACGTCAAGGGGTCAACGTGCTTACGCGTGACGTTTCCGCCGGGGCGAAGAAACGAGGGGGGGGGGGGGGACGGACTCAAAACTGCCGATAGATACGTTTTGCGCCCCGCGACAAGTATTCACGTTGCAGGCCTCGGGTGACCTACTTACCGGAGCTACACTACTATGTAACAATAGTTCATGTATTTAAACGTACTTTCGTTGTGTTGTGATACTTTTTTTTAAGTTAGCGATATCTATTTAATGAACATACCTTTTACTTTTAAAATATAAACTTCCTGCTGGCGACAATTTTTTAAATTACAATCTCTAAAAACGGAGCAAATATCTTTTGTGAAACGAAGCTTGTCCCGAGATAGCCTTCTTAATAGCCCGTCTTTGTTTCTTTGTTTTCCATCTGCAGCGGAATGAAACTTTGTAAATGTAATAAGGCCTCGCTAGTGAATAGGCAGAAATGGGTATAGGTTATATTTTTTGTTAGTTGTTAATTTTCTATTCTCTATCAAAATAGCCGGCATTGTACGTATTATATATTTTATGACATAGGTAAGTAACTTATGAAAGAGTTTATTTATTTACTACACGGAAGCATCACGGAAGTTCAGCTACCTTACCTATTTCTGCCGCCAAGCAGTAATGTGAGCGTAATTTATGAAACTTGCCAACTTAGTGTTGTGATTCTGCTCTGAGCGGACTGCAACTGTTATGGATAGGCGGGTACCATCAGGCACACGACTTGTTCGTTCCGTCACTTGGCAACATAGAACAAGTTCAGTCGTGTATGGAGTACTGGTGTCACCTTTGGGACCACTCGATACCAGTTGGCTGTATTGAGCTCGGTAGACAGAAAAACAAAGAGACTAATTGGAAACGACCCTCTTGTGGAGTCAATGCTTCTAAGTCTTGATCCCCGCAGAAAACTGGCCTGCTTGTCGGTTTCTATTGGATGAATTTCGCAGAGCCTGCGCTCGAACAATTTATTTTCACCGTTGCTCCTTCTGTCTATTAGAAAGTCCAGAATGTTCCATCCTTATGTTATATCATCCATTCGCACGTAACGCTTTGATTCACTAATTCAATTTGATTCACTGTTCCTGAATCGTACGGCAGTGAATGTAATACACTGCCAGTGTCTGTGTTTCCCGAAAACTACAAATTAGGGCTATTCATAGTTGGAATGGCATTTGCTTGACAAACTCGTAACATCGTTAACATCATTTTTTTTTATATGGAACCAAGTAACGGAACGAATCGTGCGCCTGGTCCTGCCTGTCCATAGCAGTTGCAGTGCCATCCAGAGCTTTAAATCGCAAAGATCTGAGAGGCACTTCCTCTGCGCCTGTCACCCTGAGACATAAGTTGACAAGTCGCATGTACCTGTAATTTCACCAGCGCCCTTACCCTTCAAAACTGGAACGCCGTAAGACTGACATTACTGCTTGGCGTCAGAAATAGGTAAGGTGGCAGTACTTCTCTTTTTTTATCCCGGGGAATTTGCTTACAGATATCCCAATCCTGCGGGGGCAAAGTCGGGGTTATATGGGACTGGGTTGAACCTTGAAGGGGGGGGGGGGGATACATCCCCCCGGCGTTTTTCTCCCCTCCGGTGTACGTGGAGCTATGGGTACGCTATTGCTCTTCGTATTCGCATATATTAATTATCATGCAAATGTCTAGTTATACTATGTTAATTGATCACTATATTAATAAGAACGGGTAAGGTGGCAGTGCTTCCTTGGACGAATTTTTTCGCGAGGAGCTCTTCTGCTACTAAAAAAGTATCCGAGCATTCGTCCTGATGACGTGTAAAAAAACACAAATCTCTTTCATCTGAGTCGATTAAAATGTCTATAATGTAGTAAATTAACATTCACAGTCTCGTATTTTACTATACTTTATTCATTATACAAAATGAATAAAATTGATTAATTTTTAACATTTTATCAAATTTGAACTAGAGTCTTGATTTTTTTCGTCCCATACATGAAACTGAGTGGATCAGCACTAAAAAACATTTGATCAATTTGATTCATTTTTGTGGACAACTCACAATTGTCCAAAGAATTAACTATGCCATTATACTTTTTCAATTAAAAGATATTATTATTTTATTTATAGCAGTTTTGTTGTCTGTTAACTTATAGTTACCGTTCACAGTAAGAAAACTAAAGCTTAAAGTTATTGATGTCGAATTACTCATTAGGTATAGTTTTTCGATATAAGTTTAAAGCTTTTTGATATCTCTTATATTTATGGAATAATCGCCTGGGCACACTTAACGATTACATCCTGTACATGTGACCCTCCGTCTGATTCGCCGTAATAGGTAATAAAGAAAACCAAGTCTAATTAATATCAATGTAGCTAATGTCCTTTTACATTAGTTCAAAGAGACAATATTGATGTTTGCGAATTCGCTACAGGCTGTTGCTGGCGTACAAAACCTGCAGGTCACGATTTACGTAGACCACGTTATTTAATGCTTTAGATGGAATGGGATAAAAAAAATTGGATAAACCGTGTTCTTGGTGAAATGAAGCCACATGTAATCATGTGTCTATAATCTCACGAAAGTCATAAACATAATACGAAAAATATAAAACAAATTATGTCTATGTGAAGTTTTATAAGTCTTGTGTACAAAAAACTCAAGTGATTTCGTTCGTAATAATCTTTAAGAGTCTATACTACCTCAGCTCCAATTAAACTTTTTCCTGTACTAATAAGGTTCATTTTACTCGAGTCGAACGGTAGGGACACTATTAATTTTTTTACAAACGAAATTAAAGATATTTGAAAAATGTATATCGTATAGTACACGTGTTCTATTTAGTTCAGTTGATAAAAAAAATCATTGGTGTATGTAAAGTACTTATTGAATACAACGGTTTTGTTGTAAAATTTCGAGGAAAGTTTGTATTTTTTTTCTGTCCTGAAAATTTTTGGGTTTTGTGTTTTGATACCGTGTAGTAAGTAATCAGTATATATCCTCAATTTTACTATATATGTTTTTCCAAATGATTGATTCAACATTTTCACTGTTGTGCGGAATCAATTAAAGTCATTTGAGTTAGTCTTAAACCTCTTTCTTGAGAAGTTGTCATTTAGCAGATGTGGCCTTAAAGGCCAAGGTCGAAATATATTGTTAAGGCAAACACCCACACTCACACATACACACCCACACACAACCACACACACGCACGCACGCAAGCACGCACGCACGCACACACGC
>NW_020654422.1:2813869-2843914 GCF_003589595.1 Hyposmocoma kahamanoa
ACACACACACACACACACACACACACACACACACACACACACACACATCACACACTATCTTTCTTCAAACCATGTAAACAACTTTTGTCCGTCGAAATTGTAATTTCTGATAGTTGTATAATATATCAGTTTTACCCATCTATTTGTGGCAACATAACGCTAGAAAAAACAGAGTTGTATAGAGCATTTATTAACCCTGTGACAGTCCTATCTTAACTAAATGTATGGTTGTACGAGTTATGAAGGGAAACTAGGCTATTAACCAGCCATTCATAGTGGGAGGCAAGTCACAAAGAGCTTCTCGGTGACTGAAGCCTTCTCCGGTTACTTGGCATACTTTCAGCTCTATTTGATCCTATGTTAGATGGTTGACCTGATATTATTATGCTTTTACGTACGCTCTTTGTGTATAAGTATGTTCTTTTTTATATTGCTAACATATTTTATGTCACTTTAGCAATGACACTTAAGGGGAACTTTGTTTGATAAATACACAAACACAATTAATATACATAATTGTAACTTTTTTTATGTCAAAAGCTCCTTCGTAACATCTATTAAGCAAGTTTTATTGAAATCGGTTACCGGAAAGAGTGCGAAACCGGATTCATTCTAAAGTTTGCCATCCTTATACGTGGAATATTTACACATCACTAGGACTGTCTTAGAAGCCATACATACGAATTACATGAAACAACTTTTATGTATACGTGAATTGTCACACTCCTACTTAAGCATGAAAAGTTATAGATTAATTTTGTTCGCTGAATCTTCACACACGTCTCCAGAAAAATTGGTCATATTGCAAATGTAGCCTTATTATACCAGCGGTGCAAATCCTACAAATTCAAGTTATAAGTAATATTTCCTGCTTCAAACATGTAAGCCTTTTTTATAGTACTTACCTAGTGACGGGAGGGACAACTCGTGCCCCTGGGGGTAAGCTACACGCCTGTCCATAACAGTTGCAGTGCGACGCAGAACTTTAAATCGCAAAGATCTGAGGGGCACTGCCACTGAGCCCGTCACCCTGAGACGTGAGTTGACAAGTCCCATGTGCCTGTAATTTCATCAACACTCTTAACCTTCAACCTGTACGTAAACGAGTTGATCGTTGGACTCAGTAGTAAGCCTATCCGGATGTCGTATCGACGGCATCAGCGTAAATAACATCAATTATGCCGACTATATGGTGCTGCTGGGTCCATCGGCGGGCTCAATTGCGGAGCTCCTTCGGTTTTGTGAGCAATATACGAGTACACACGGCCTTATATACATTTGTGTCAAAAGTGAGTTTAGGTCTTTAGGATCCCTGGTAGTGTGATGTCTTATGAACATAGAATTAATCTAAATGAGGTGGCACAATAGAAGGTGCGCAAATTTAAATATCTAGGACATTACTTGACTGAGGATCTTAAAGAAAAAACTAATATTGATTGGAAACGTGGGGCGTTGACTGCCAGATGTTGGCACATAGATTCGCCCGCTTTAATGAGAAAGCCAAAATAACTTTATTCAAGGCGTATTGTCAATCCTTCTATACACCGGTGGTCTGTGGGTTAACTATACGCAGAAGGCACTCTGCGCCCTGCTCGTTCAATATAATAATGGCTTCAGGATGCTTTTGGGACTACCGTGACATTGTAGCGCATCGTCGATGTTTGCTCAATCGGGAGTAGACGACTTTTTTACTGTGATGTGAAAAAAGACGGCGTCGCTACTCTCTAGATCGCGTTCTAGTCCTAACAGCATCCTGAAAACGTTTGCGGCTAAGAGCGATTCGCCGATGCTTCGTCATTTCGTCCAGGTTCTGGTGAGATGATGGAGTCGAGCGAAATAATGTGTGTTTTTATGTTTTATCTCTGTGTTTACTAACAATAATCACAAGGTTAAAAATGTCTGTATTTACTGGGCCTTGGATGCCAAATAAATGATTTATTTATTATTATTATGATGTAATAATAAATAGGTAATAATAAAGTGCCAGACAAATACACCAATTACTTTTTTTACCAATTGCTTGAGTAATGGATACCTACACAAAGACTAGTAGGTACTAATTTAAAATAGTTTTTTACCAATTGCTTGAGACCTACACAAAGTCTAGTACTAATTTAAAATAGTACATTTCCTAAATTCTTCTTCTCCTTCTCCGACTATAGAATTATGTTACAGAACCTATAAAATTGTACACTTAAATAGTCTACTTCAAAATCAACACAATTCCCAGCAAATAGAACTTGAGCAAATATACTCGCTGTGATTAACAAATGTGAACTTTACGCTTCTTTGATATACAGCCGATATTAGAATGGCTTTAAACACATATAGATACATTTTGAGCTAACGCTCAGATTCATTAGGTTTTCAATATTGTTAGGTCTCAAACAACTTCTGAATACAAATTAGCCTTTAACATATATAAGTGCTTATGCCAGACTACGATGAAACCAAAGGCCAAAATTAATAACATAATAATAATAACACTCTTAGCCCCTAGGGAAACTCTGTGTCGCGAGTCCCATGGACACACACATAAACAACCACAAGTTACACCCAAACTCACGAGAGAAATAAATGTAAGCCATACAAGAATTTCTCCCAGCCCGAGAATTGAACCCGGAACCTCTGCGTGGCAGATCAATGTGGTAATTCTTCGGCCAAGGAGGCAGTTGAATTAAATGTAATATGAAGTCCCGTGTTACATAACGTGTTCCAAAAATAAATACTTTTTAAATGATTCTATTGAAAGTTAGAGATATCTAACTTCCTGAACCACAGAAAAATCACGAGAACATCTTGTCTACTCGACATCTTGTCGACCAAACTAAGGTCGTAATAACGATAAGCTTTACGACTGCGGATTGTTCGCCAGAAGTCTAAAAGCACGGGTACCGTAAGCTCGTTTCTGGGTGAGCTTATCAGATTTTGCTTGTGCACTGAAGCGCTGCAAATTGAAGCTACTTGTTTCTCTGAAGTCAATACGTTCACTTGAATACGTGAATCCTTAGAACTTACATGATCTTGAATCGCTTTATACTATTTCGCTCTTACTTACTTACTTATTTAGCTCGTAAATAGTAGTATAAATTGTCTCTACCATTTTTTTGTGATATTAGACTTTTGTCTGAATTCCTGTCAAAACGGACGTTAATGAAGTGGTTGTTTGTGGAATCAATGTTTAAAAATTCTTAATTTAATCAATCACAACACGATTAAATTCTTTATTTAAAACTGTTGCTGTTATCATTGTGCCTGATAGACTCAGATGGAAAAGTTACTTGTTTGTTGGGTTAGGTGAATGCGTCATTGTTGATCTCATCGTCATTTTTCATCAAGTGAGATGGAGGTCAATTGCGCACTTATTTCAGATAAAAAGAAATAAGTGTGCAATTCATTAATTTAAAAAAATCACTTTTCTTTTTTAATGTAATAATACGTTTTACATGGGCGGAAGAAAAATAAATACCTTGCTGTTACCTCATGGTTGGCGTTCTGGATCAGTATTATGGCCTGGATAACACAATTTATAAAAACACAATTTAATTTATAATTGTTCGTTTATTTTAACACACTGCGAGCATTGACACTTAGAAGATATATTTTTTCAAAAATCTCACTATGACTGATAAAACAGAGGGCGCTTATATACTTCTTTCTAAACTAATACAGAGGGCGCCGCGTATTTCGAGACAGCCCCATCTACAAGAACTTTCTCTGTTTTAGTTCGGAAATCACATTACTTGTTTATTCTTAAACTAAAAAACATTGGTTTTGAGATTAGTAACTTAATCCAAAATTTTTTAAGGTTTTAATAACATCATAATTTGATATATTTTAACTAAACCTATTGACATACTTTTATTTTGGCATATTACCAAGTAAATACAAATTAACATCTTGTGAACTATGGTACAGTGTTTAACATTAGAAATTTTACTGTAAATGAGCTGACATATTGAACGTCACGAACAAACATCACAAGTTTATAATAAACCAAACGCCCGCATTATCCACGACGATATTTTACATATTGAAAGAAAACAATCGAATCTCACAAATACGAAATTAATATATGAAAATAAATTTGCATATATTACTTGCTAATATGCAAATACGTTTGCATATATTAATTGTTAGATTTCGATAGTCACTTTTGACTTTAACATTTTCTGTCTCACAAAACTTTTAAATGAATAATAATTTAAAAGATTTAAATCTGTTGAAAAATCAATACAATTTGTAAGGCGTTTTGGACAGTACAACTCACAAAGTAAGAGTTCCGAAAAATTGAGTATTAAAGATGTTTAACACACTGTAAAATGTGTTAAACACCAGACGCTATGCCAACCAAGGTTGGTTGGCATAGCGTCTGGCACGGTTTGCTAGAAAACGTCGGTTCGAATCCGGCCGGATCGAAGGATTTTTTTCTGAGTGTTCGATCTTTGAGTGGAGTAATTTCACATAAATATAAGTGAATATCAATTCAATACAAATTTAAATACAGTGAATAGCGACATCTCTAGCCGGGGCTGGTAGCTGTAAAGGTATCTAACTAGGTGATGAAATATTTTCGTACATTTCTCATAGATGGCGTTACGGCTAAAGGTCGTCGAAAAACCAAATACAAAGATAAGACAATAAACACATAGAAAAATTCGTGAGGTCCGCTGGCTCGTTCTGTGGCTTAGTTGGCATAGCGTCTGGCACGGTTTGCTAGAAGACGCTGGTTCGAAGACGGCCGGATCGAAGGAATTTTTTCTAACTGTTCAATCTTCGTATTAATAATTATAACAAACTAGTGGAGTAATTTCACATAAAAAATAATTGAATGTCAATTCAATAAACATTTTAACATTGTCAAATGGTTAAGACATCTTTTTATATTTTTTTATGATACCAAGTGACAGGACGAACAAGTCGTGCTCGTGATGCTTAGTGGCAATTGCATATTATATAATCCATAACAGTTGCAGTGGCACTCAAAGCTATGAATTGCAACAATCTGAGGGGCACTGCAACTGCGCCCGTAATCCTGAGACAAGTTGACAAGTCCCATGTGTCTATAATTTCACCAGCACTCTTACCCTAAAAAATCGAAACACCGTAATGCTCACATTACTGCTTGGCAGCAGGAATAGGTAATGTACTTTGAAGTCCTTCACAGGGAGCTCTACTGCTACTAAAAAACTGATAGTAAGTTGTTATGGTTAGGCGTGTCGCATACCACCAGGCCAACGACTTGTTATCTTAAAAATCTAAGGTAGCTGGTGTGAATGTTCTCTGGCTGTCTTTGATTTTACGGATAATGGATTGAAAACGATAACTGTAAGAAATGAGATGGTGTTGGTTTTTGAGGGATTCTTTGATTTTACGGCAAGTACATACTCTCAACGCACTATCGTTCTTAGAAATTGGTGATAGCAGAATATAGCAGGACCCGAAGCACTGGTCTCTGTTGGTTGACCACTGGTAGTAAGCGACACAAGTCGATTTGTGAGGCTGCTTCACTTGGCAAACCGTCCCAAGAGGGATGTATCAGTTGGGTGCAAGGGTTTGTTGGTCATACCCGGAAGTTTGATCCTCCGCACGATCTCCGATATAGTACCCTATCTGTGTAGCATCATGGCTGTGTCCCAAATTTGCTTTTTTTCGACAACATGTTGGACTGTGCGGTATACTTGAAATTATTTGTTAGGCTATAGAGTTTATTATTCCGTATTGAGATATTTCACACGAAAATAAAGTTCTCTAGATTAAAACTGATTGTTCTTGTGCTGAGTAGCAGAAACAGTGTGCTTACCGAGCGTGAGTGAGGGAACGCGCATCCGTTCCCGCACCATTCCAAAAGTTCGGACATCAATAAAAGCCTTCAATAAAGCTTCCACTTTCAACATAAAGGCTTTGTATAAGGCCCACTTCAGCCCCTTTTTCCGACTGGCTTCATATACCGTGCGGAGTAAAACTGGTTTCTCGCTAAATCTGTCGGGGCGAATTTCTGACCATTGTCCTGCCTCCACGGTTGAATTTGTTGGAACACTCGTTTGCATAGCCAAAGGTAAAATTAATTTGTTTCTCTTTTTGCGGGAAACTCACGGCCTATTCCATTAGTCCCTACAAGCTGTTCCCCCTTGCCTCTTTTTGATTCATGCATGTTTCTGACATAACGGATGAGGTAAATTGAGAACTTTTGCTACAATAGTATCTAGATCTTACAACAGTAAACATTCTTAACGTGAACAATGCAAGTTCACTGACAAAAAGAAGAGTCGGGCTTGTTACACCTACATATTGTACACATTAGGTTTATATTTTTGTACTTGAAATCGTAGCTTTCTTCTGGGGTAGATGAGTAAAAAAAACACCTACCTACCTGTGGTATGACTGATTATCGGACTGCAGTTTATGATAATTAGAAATGCCGAAAATTATTGGATTCGTATCAAAAGTTAATCAGAAAAGATCAGATTTAACCTTTAATCGAATATATATAAAACTAATCAGAGTTAACCTTTAATATATTTTAAAAAACACGTTTCCTCAAAAATAAAATTAAAAGTTGATAAAAAGAACTTACGAAATTTCATGAACACTACAAATGTATTTTAAAAACCGCCAAACATAACATTTTCACTTACTGTATGTAAGATGAAAAGTATGTTTATCTCATTCACAATATTAACAAAGGATGGGGCTTGGGATGTAAAAGTGCAATGTGCACGTTATTCCCGATTCTAGATAGAAGATTCCATTCTCAGTCACTTATTCGTTTTCGTGGAGTGCATTCTCGAACCTTCTCGATTCCTGACGCCGCCTAGTGGATTACTTTGCTATTACCATCGTTCTCGGAGAATTTTTGCTCGCTGAATCGATAAGGAACTTTGTGTTATGTCTAAGAACACTAAAAGAGACTATTTATTTAGTAACTGTACGTCTTTTTCTTCGTTTGTCGAGTTCGATAAACAAATTTGTCTCTTTACAGAATTTACTATTTATTTTCGGTAATATCGGCCATATTGTTTATGTCAATAGAAGAATATAGAGTAGCACAGCAGTAGTTTTTTGTTTCAACTTCAACACCTTTTATTCACATCTGAAGGAGAGTGTAGACGTCGACAAGGATGCACTTACCTAGACAAAGATACTTTTTACTCTGATTTTGAAGATTATATCAGTCGGAATATAAAAACCTGACAAAGAGCTCCAAACCTTAGCTGTAAGTTTTCAAATTTATTCTAAAAAAAATACGTGATGATTGCAGTCACTTCATAAGTTTTATTATTGTTTTCTACCGAAAGCTGAATACTTTCTTGGAGTCAATAACGAAAATATTCCAGAAACATCACCATTATAGGGTAGTTCCTACATTGCCTTAACATTTTACTTTACAAATTAAAACAGAGAACAGGCATGTACTGAATAGTAAGATACAATGAAACCTTAAAACTTTGTTGTACAGACTCGAACTTACGGCATTCTCTCTTCAAAGGCACAGAGGACGCGATGCTTTCAAAGAATTAACTCCCCTTAATTGGTGCAAGTTTACCGGGCTTAGTGCACCACAAATTGTCTTTACACACTTTCAATTCCTTTGTTTTCTTACTTTTAAGTTTTAAAACCGTCGAGCTTGCAGCAAAATATATGGTTAATTGTTCTTACTCGACCTCCCTTTCAAAGGCTCAGTGTCTTGTCTTGCACTTTGATAGTTCAGTAAATGGTAAAATAAAGAAAACGGACTAGTCTCAAATTCCCCAGTTAATTCAAAAGTAATATTTTAGATCTTTATCAGAATTCTAAAATATATGTATTTCGGTGAAATTACATGCACGTGGGACTTGTCAACTTTTGTCTCAAGGTAACGGGCGCAGTGGTAGAAACCCACAGATTTTTGCGATTTATAGCTTCGAGTGGCACTGCAACTGCTATGAACAAGCGTGTCACTTACCATCAGGTGCACGACTTGTTCGTCCCGTCCCTTAATATCATAAAAATATCCGCTTTTTTAATTTACCAGACCGATTCAAATCTATATAATGATCTTATGTGATCGTATGTATGATCTTACACTACATAATGAACCTTAATACAAGTTTCAGCGTCGTATTCTAGAACTCTACTCAATGCTCAAGTCAGGATTTGAGTATGATTTAAAGCACTCGAAATCATACACTCAAGTCCCAGCCATTAGGGTCGTATTTCCAGTGCGTGTGCTGCCAGTGCAATCCTGACTTGAGCATTGAATAGAGTTCTAGAATACGACCCTCAGAGTCGCTATTTATTAAACGCGTATATAATTAATTATCACCTCATTGCGTTTAGGACCATTATTTGCATACCAACATAATGCACAACCAAAATTGTGGCAAAGTTGCCAGTAAACGAGAACTTTGTTAATAAGCACAGATGTGTCACACATTTGTAAACTTTAACAAACTTCAGTGGAAACTTAAACAATGGTATCAAAGAAGAAGCCTCGTATGTTTATCACGAAGCGTTTATTAACAATTTCCGAATTATTCGACTCTATTGTAACAAGTTCTCAGTCACCGGTTAATTAACGCAAACCACAACGTTCTGTTCTCTAGGTTTGCGTTTGTGTCAATTTAAGAGCTATAGCGATTTATTTTAAACACAGTACACACAGGTTCTACGTAAGACCCGTTAGCATCTTGCCGTAGGTAGGTACCAAACTCGTTAATTTATTTTAACTTCGGAATTGCATTACAAAACCAGAAACATTGTTATACGATGACTTTGTGGTGAGTAAGATAGAAAAGGGAATGCTTGGAAGGTCTAGTCCAGGGGGTACCAAACTTATTTTGTCTAGCGCCCCCATTTTTTCACCTACATAAAAACCACTATAACTTTAAATTATGATATTGTAAACGCTGTTGGTTTTCAATAAAAAAAATTAATTATTGTGAGCTATATTAGCGGATATTGAACATTCAAACGATACTTTTACTATAACCCGCAAGAGTTAACTTGAGACATAAGCGCAGTAGGTACTACACAACGGCGCTCAGGTCTCAAGTTAACTCTTACGGGCTACACCTGCCAATGAGAATGATTATTGAAACGCAACTTTATAGTATTCCGACAGAGTATCTTTTATTCAAAATAAAACAAACATAATTGAATCTAATATAAAAACTAATGTGAAGGATGAATCTGATGCTGTTTAATAAGTTTGTTGATATCCGGTTCCAATTTACTCAAGAACAGCCGCAAGTCACCACGTTCGGTAACATGCAAACGATTACTCTTTTTAGTAAACAGCGTTGTCACAGCACTAAAACCACGTTCACACAAATATGACGATGAGAATGCTATCAAGAATCGTTGAACGATTGACCACACTCCAGGGTACATTTGCGGGATCGATTTTTGTAGCCAAAATTCTTGATAGCCATTTTTGAACTTGATTTTTATTTCCTCGTTCGTTGTCAATTCTATAAGTTGTTCTTCCAGCTGAGGTGATATTGCTGTGTTGATATTTGAAAACGCATCCAACACCCAGTCTGGTATTTCCAAGTTCCAAATATCCTGGTATCGTTCGGTGAAGTCAATGTTGAAGCTTTTCCTAATGTTGGCAGTAGGCAAACAAGTCGTCGTTGCTGCAGGATACTGATAAATTCGGAAAATTGTGAAACTCACGTCTGCCCATATTATTTTTGTCTTGATGCAGTGTGGCTGCGAAAGCAGCAACGACATTTTTGTTTTAATTAAATCTAGTTCATCGCCTTGCTGGAGATTTATGTCGTTGAACAATTTATACAGGTCTGTCATGTAAGCTATATCATACTTTGATGTGATGAGCTTGTTGCGCAATTCTGTATCTTTAGTTTCCAAGACCTCTATCACAGAGTCAAACAGGTTGTAAAATCGAGTCAGATATTTGCCTCTTGATAGTCAACGAATTTCAATATGAAACACCAAACGATTGAAATCTTCGTCATTAGTAAAACAAAGCTGATTAAATAATCTATCATTCAAAGAGCTGTTACGGATTTTACGCACAAATCGGGTTATTTACCAAAAATTTGTTAAAACATGGTTAGCCGCGGGTCTATTATCTACGAAAATTACCTACATAGGAATACTAATAACTATTAAAATGCGAAACTATGTCTGTTGCCTTTTTATTTGCTTGTTTGTGTCTACTTTCATTTCGAAACGGAGCGACCGATTGACATGATTTTTATTTTATTTATTCAATAAAACAGGTATATAGGTAACAGATATATGAACTACATGGAGAGAAATATCGAACCAAGTTAGTTTGAGCAATCTCTTAATTAATATTAGTTGATATTCACAAGTTGTAGTCGAGAGTCGAGAGCTCAGTCGGTGTCTAAGAGTCTTCCTAGATGAAATTACAAATCTCCCTTTAAGCCTCTACAAAACGCCCGCCCCTATTTTTGTTGGGTCTCTTACCTTACCTTAGGCCTGCAGCGCCCACAAGGCGGTGTTATCGCCCACTTTGGGAAAGTTACTTGAAAAGAGTGGTTGTTGGTAGAATAATGCGGAAGGAAACTTGGAGAAAGGCGAACGCTTAATACCAAGTACAAATCTCAACATATGTATCTTGGTGCTGTTATCAAACTACAAAAGCAGGTTTCTTAGAACTGAGCTTATTTCGATTTTTGGGCTAACTTAAGGTTAACCCCTCACGCGTCTCAAAGATACACGGTGTCTCTTACGCGCAATTGAGTTTCATCCACCATTTTTATATAAAAAAAGTACAAAAAATAATAAAAACTACAAATATAAATTACCAAAATCGTTAGGGACACCGTGTGTCTCTAATAATCATTACCGATTAAATTTAAGCAGTATATACTAATAGTAAATAATATATAGATTTGTAACAAACTAAACTAGAACTGTTTTGTATGTCAAATCACAAGTACATCATCACCTTACCCGAGGTGGGGAACTTTTGCTAAAGCAAAGGACAAGAACAAAACGCTTTTAACTTAGAACAAACAAAAGCAATGAGCGTTCGCGTGGGAGAAAGCAACGGTTCACAAACAACTCGGCTAGCAAACTGGTAGCGAAAATTCGTCTTTCATTATAGCTACTGTAGAGATCTAATAACATTTGCAATAAGGTTGAAAAGACTACAGACTAAGAATAAAACTTAAGTTGGTAATCAAAACGGTAGAAATATGGCAAGATCGAGAGGTAGACTTACTGATAGTACTGAATGTAAGAACTGTATTATGATAGACATATACTATCATATTGCTTTATTTGCTCAACGACGTTTTAATTACTTTGTAATTATTATAATTTAGCAGTTATTTTGGCATTGCTATTTATATAGTAGAGATGTACATGAGGTAATTAACCTCATCGAAACTCACAAGATTCCTAATCTTCTAAAATTTAAAATAGAGCTGACGACCCCATAACTAATCGAAAATTACAACCTACTCTACAAGGTTGCTCACAGAATTTTAATTAAAAATTTCAACACAGTTCTCGTCAGGCTCCAGATTAACCACATTATTGGAGCATGTATTTTGTGCAGTAAACAATCTTAGTCACTTAGCTCGGGAGACAAATCATAAACTAAGTAACAATTTTTTCTCTTTTTTTATTATATCAAGTGACGGGACAAATAAGTCGTGCGTCTGATGTACATACCTATCCCTAACAGTAGCAGTGCCACTAAGAGCTCTAAATTGCGAGGGTCTGAGGGGCTCTGCTACTGCATCCGTCTCCCTGAGACATAAGTTGATAAGTCCCATGTGCCTGTAATTTCATCAGTATCTTTACCCTTTAAAACCGAAACGTAATAATGTTAACATTACTGCTTGATATTCTACTTTATATCACCTTACCTGTCATCATATTTAGGAGCCCTACGGGTAATATTATGATCTTGTGAGGCGATAGCATGTTGCGAATATTTCAGTAAACATTGCAAAATTAATTAATTTTAGGTTTGCCATGTGGCAACACTTTCTTTCGTCCTCGTGCTCTAGTGAAATAAACGGCAACCTACTTAGAAGGGACAGCAGCCTATACTCATATAAGGCAGCTACAGTCCGTGAAAGGAATAGCAAGGAAGGGTAATCTAGACGCATCCGTAGTGGTGCATGAAAAATACACGGGGCCGGTGCGTAGTGAAGGGTTGTCATTCTGTGATTGACTAATTATATGAAAGAGTGAAGAAGGGGTGTGGGTTAAAATGGGTTAAATTAATATATTGAAAGAGTGCAAGTTACGATTTGTAAATATCAGTTTTTGAAAAGTATTTTGACGACAAGACGGAACACCTGATGGAAGTGATAATTGCTTCCTGTAAACATTTGTGACATTAACAAAATATTGTTTCTACTACTACTGTCTTGATACTACTACTACTGTATGACTTCTGTGCATATAAGAGCGCTGGAAGTCTCTGCCTTTCAATCATATAGTAGTTTACCAGCTAGTATAGGAATATAGGAGGGTTTTGCACTCAGAAAAAACTTCATTATCTGTGACCCGATACCCGTGTTTAGTTCTCATAACAAAATTTTCATTGTCATAGAGCTAGTAAAACATGACTTACTGTATCTTAAAAATAAACTGTGTTATTAGGAAGCTTATATTATTTTAAGGTACCGCAAAGTGATCAGTGGCTTTTATCTGAACCTACATAAATATAGTCAGGTGTGCTGTAATGAGATAGAGTGATGCGCCTTAACGACGAACTCATTTTAAATATTTATAAGAGGTAGGAAAGATGATACAAGGGAATTTTTCTGGTTAGTGTCTCTTGGAAGAATGGCAAGTACTTTGGGAAACAACAACTTCGATTATCTTGGCAATGACTTCATTCAACTTCCTCCAGTCCTGTTATTTTGTTTGTCGATCAACTTCACAATATATTAGGGGTTAAAGTATGAAACTGCTGTTTTAATGTAGTGGCCACTGTTAAATTAAATAAAGTCTTTTAAGTTTAAGATTCCAATTAGACACTTTTCCAAATAAAATCTTCAGACTTCTAAATTTACCGTATGACATTTTGACTCTGATGATTTGTTTCTCTTTTTTACTTAAGCGATCGCTTTAAAATCAATTATGGGCTCCGACAAGGCGTAATATGTCTGAAATAACTCGACGTGTATGACGATACAACTTAGGAAGCATTGTGATTTTTTGTTTTCCTTAAGACGAGGTATTGGTAAAGATTTTATGAGGTAAAGTGTTATGGGCCGCCCGCGCGTCCCGCAATCATGATTAAATAAGAACAGGCGGAGAAAATTTGACACATATCAGACGTTGACAAGCGCCCGATGGCGACTGATGGGGCGGCGAGCGGCGCGGCGTGTCGTTGGACCGCTGGGCAATTCTCAAGTTTCGGGATAAATGTGAATTTAATATAATATTTAATATAAAAAATATGTGCAAAGTTAAATATAAAATATTTATAAAAATGACGTTTTAGACATTTATTTACCCTGTTTTCGGGATTTCATATGATTGGGTAAAGTACATCCAATCGTGTAACAAATTAGCACATTATTTAGACAACATCCTTAGATGTATCGTATATTTCTTATAAGAGTAATAGCAAATAAAATTATTAGCGTTAATTAATAGCAAATATCTATAAAACATTTTATCTACCAAAACAGTTTTTCTCAGCTTCTTCCCTGGTATTTCGCCTTGATTATGCAGTAAGTACAACTTTGTAAATACGCGTGACAGACGACTAGAGTTTAAGGTGAATAACGACGCTTTGCGAGTTATTGTTGAAGCCGATCCATCGCGAATTACGAGGAGATAAACGAATTTCAGGCCGTATTGGAACTGATGATGACACAGTCTATGATGACATAGTCTAGGTTCTCGAGTTTCTCTCAGAAAAGCTTAAGGAGACTGGTATCATGACTGGTATCACAGTACAACACTAAAAATTATACATAATTTCAATAAGAAAGAAGATATCCATAATATTAACCTTAGAGCTAAGTCCAAACTCATGGTACCACGATTTAGATTAACCAAGGTAAACGACTCTTTTATGGGGAAGTGTATACATACGTTTTTACAATAAGATTCTGGAGCATATATTAAGATTATCATTTCCTAGGTTTAAAAACCACATCAAAAATATTTTGATTGAAAAGTCGTATTACAAAATTGAAGACTACGTGTTAGATAAAGATGTATGACATGGCTCTAGAATCCACACAAAATTTGATTCAAACTTATTATTCATAGCATAACATTTCAGTTTATTTGAAAACAGCAATCAATCCCTAGAGTTTCTTGCTCGTTCTTCTCAGGGAAGTCAGTGTAGTGAACGAGCAGTAACTTAAATGTGACGTTTTCAAGTGTAAATTTATTTACCTATGGAATAAATGATTTTTTGACTTTGACTTAAACTTTGACAGTGGCTGGACTCGACAACTATAAAAATATCCAAAAAAGACCCACAGAACATTGTTTGGCGAAATTACAGGTACATGAGACGGGTCAACATCTCGCCACATGGTATCATAAAATAAAACATATTTCATGGTAGCAGGCGCAGTGGCAGTGCCCCTCAGATCCTTGCGATTTAAAGCTCTGAGTAGTACTGTAACTGCTATAGACAGGCGTATCGCTTAACACCAGGCATACGACCGTCCGTCTGAAGGGACCGGCACTTCGTATCATAAAAAAAGGGTTTAGTGGTCTTATGGCGGAGTAATTAACTATAATTTCCTTAAATCGAATGTAATCACGATTGATTATTCATAACGCGAAGAAATGCGAATGATGATGGCAATGCTCGCAGAGAAACAACCACGTCTACATAACGGCTTTAACGAAGCTGAATAACAGAAAATCAATGCCTAGAGCACTATAGTATTTATTTATTAAAAGGTTAAAAATGGACACCGAAATATTGACACAAACTACAATGGAAAGTAATTACTAAAACAGGAACTGGGTGAAAAAGTCAAGTCGACGTAGAAACTTACTTCTTATAACCAGGAAGGTAACCACGCTTATTAACGCCGACGCAGCTTCAGCTGGTCAGAAAAAACGCGTCGAAACAAACGAAGAAGAGGGTTCGCACCGGAAGTTATTTTGTTTATGGCCATATTGGATTAATTGAAATCCTATATTTTTTGGCGAGAATATTCTTCTATAATTGAAAAAACTAATTGTCTATATCACTCTTGGGTGGGTGGTCCTCGTGATATCGGGTCGGACGCTTCACGTGTGGAGTTGACGCGTTATCACCGTTATTTTCTAACTAGTTTTTGTTTGAATTCTCCTATATAGAGCGGCTATCACTGCGACCTTTGACGTCCTCAGAGACCCAATGGTTTGCTGCCGGGTTCGATTTCCGGCAGGACTATATTGGGAAATGTACTGTATAAATTGGTATTGTCCTTGGTGTTTCTGGATAGTTCCGTAATGTAAATAGTAATGTCACCATTAGTGTTCCGGTTTTAAGGGTGCTGGTGAAATTACAGGCAACTTGTCAACTTATGTCCCAGGGTGACGGGCGCAGTAGCAGTGCCTCCCAAATCTATGCGATTTAAAGCTCTGAGTAGTATTGCAACTGTTATGGACAGGCGTGTAGCTTACTATCAGGCGCATGACTTGTTCGTCCCGTCACTTGAAAATTATAAAAAAAAGAAGAATTGTAATAAAGCACACACTCAACATAGCCCCGCACTAGGGAAACCCTGTGTCGCGGGTACCATGGACACACACATAGACAACCACAAATTACACCCAAACTCACGAGATAAATAAATGTAGGCCGCACAAACATTTGTCCCGACCCGGGAGTCGAACCTGCGTGGCAGTCCAGCATGGTAATCGGCCACGGAGGCAGTTATTAATTCCGAATACTTGGAATTCCCTAGTTTGAAGCCAGTTAATTAATTAAGATAACAGGATGGTCATTTAATTTTATCATTATTATTATTATTATTTATCCCTTTTCATTGCGGAAATTCAAAGGTCTATAGACCATGCAGCCTAGTCTTTTTTTAAATCCATTTCTAATCTCTTCTCCATTTTCAGGCCTCGGCCAAGTCTTTTTTTAAGTATCACTTTTGTCTTGAATCAGTAGGTATGATATTGTCCATTAAAATATTCTTCTGTTCTTTACAATTTAAATTTCTCCTACAGCATTTATTATAAATTTCATAATTGTGACTTCTGTGACATTTTATTGACATCTGTACCTACCTCTGTACCTACCTATTCAATTATTTTTATTACAAAAAGTGGGCAGAACAATCCAAATCCTATTTTTGTAATTTCTTTTACTAAAACGGGTTTTATCTGGAATTCTATATCACAACTTTATTTAGAAATATTTTAATTTATTGTTTGTTTTAGAACCCTTTTACCGTATATGCAACAACAAAACGTTCTATTATTAGAATGCTTTTTGTCTATCGATTTTTAGCAAGAAATGTAAATTCAAGAAAGACTCGACGCTCCTTACTACTGAAGAAAAATGCAATTTTATTTTCTTATGTCAACAAAAAGGTATTGCTTTTAAAAGACGCCTACGCACCATTGTACAAAAGTAGTCCGCTTTGAGTAGGTGGACGAGAATCCATATTACCCTGTCAATGCTGTAAGGAACATGTGGAAATAGAGTAATTTGTTACAAAATTTAATTGTTGACGTCTTCTCAACGGGGTATATTATTAAATATGAAGATACAAATACACTACTACTACACGTAGTCGTTAGCTCCTTGTGAAAGAGTCCGTCTAAGGAGGTACAAGGTACAAGGAGCCTATAATACCTTACCTATTTCTGCCGCCAAGAATTAATGTGAGCATTACTGCGTTTCGGTTTTGAAGGGTAAGGGTGTAGTATTTTAAATTAAACACCACGTGGAGGAACACAAAAAGGTTTTTATTTAAATATTATAATTTTTACAAATGCTCTGATTGGCGTTGCCGCCATTTTATATCCAGTGCGCGCTATTCTCATTGTCACGTGACATGCGTTTTATTTACGTTTCGGTATTACAAAGGGTGCTGGTGAAATTGCACACACATGGGACTTGTGAACTTATAAGGTCCTTTACCTCTCACCTACAGAAATTACTAGTAAGGTTTTTTATTACTTTATACATGCTGCTAATACATATATTGGATGTGCAAATATATAACTTTGTCAGTAAAAATATCATGACCACGCAAATTGTGAATGATGGGAATTTTACGTGCTTTTTGCGAATTTTCTTATCTCTCTGAAGACATTTGTTACAGTACGATCAGTGGCTAATGGTGTGAGCTTTTTGTTACACTGTTAATCTGTAGATTATAGATGTGTCATAAAATATGCGTAAATGTGTTCTTGAATTGGAAGTCTAACTTTAAGATGGATTCAAACAACCGTTGTAAACGTGTTAAGGCTACTTATAATTACAATTTTCAGCTATAATACATCGCATTAGGAAATGGACAAAAAATCGTTAAATGTTGTCGTATTATATGACATTTTATCGCTAAAGTGTCTCTAGAGACAGTGATGACACCGTGAAAATGTATTACACCCATAGACTCCTTTACTCTCATAAAGACGTCATAAAATATTGCGTGAAGATAAAACATTGCTGTTAAAAGCTTTATGTACACTAATACAGGTAAACCTATAGTTGGAAATATAATGAACGGAAGTTGTATAACACACTGTGATAGCACAGTAAATGAAAATATTTCCATTAATCATGTCACGTTTAGTCAGTTTAAAAGACGATTTTCTGGAGATTTTTGAATTGACCTTATACAATAGTAACAATCCCAATTAATTTGTCTGTAAAATATTATTCTTGCCAGCCTATCAACGGGCGGCGGTTGAATTTTCGTAGCGCGTTGCTTCCAGCACAAATGCTGAGAGCGGTGTTACAAAATGCGTCACGTATTATTCGTCGGTTCGTGAACCTGACCCCGGCCGACTTTTTTTATAATACCAAATGAATGATGAAATGACAAACAAGTCGTGCACTTGGTGGTAAGCGACACGCCTGTCCACAGCAATTTCAGTACCACTCAGAGTTTTAAATAGCAAAGATCTGACGGTTACTACCACTGGGTACATCACCCTGAGATATAAGTTGACAAGTCGCATATGTCTGTAATTTCACCAGCACCCTTACCCTTCAAAACCGGAACGCAGTAATGCTCATATTTCTGCTTGGCGGCAGAAATAGGTAAGGTACTATTGTACTGTACTAGACAATACTCTTCCATTTAGAATTTCTAAATTTTCATTATAGCTTAAGAGAGAGGGGACAATCAAAATAATACTATAAAATTTTTTTTTCACAATAAAGAGCTACCAACTAATAGAATAGTCCTTATATATTAATTTTTTTTGAGAATCAAATGTCTAAACTATGAGTGCCCTATAACTTTAAGCTCCTGGTCTCCATCTTTTGGTTGTACAAGGTCGTGTAAAAACTATGTATGGGTGTGTGGCAAAATATACATTAATCTTATCTATTTATTAGCTTCACTCACAAAGCTGCGGCATCATAAAACATTCGAATTTGGTGATATGGAATTCTTATAGAACTACTACAGTTTCTAACATGATTAAGTTGCTAAAGAGCTTTAAACTTAATATTATTGGTGAAAGAGTTCTTTGACTTTGCTCTACTTACTCTGCATTGCAGCATTGCTGAGTTTCGAATTGATAAGTAGAGAGAGACACCGCAATTCCAGGCAAAAGAGGCAAGATCTTACGGTACGCGCGCATCCATAGGTGGCGTTTATCACCTTCCGTCAAGAGTATTCTTTCATCGATTTAAATATCTTATATAACAACATTTTATTATTATCCACTAAGCAAAGGTACTTTCAAAATGTTTTTTTATCAATAAACCCAGTAGCGTACGTATATTTGCCTAAACCTTTACGTAACTATACAGCGAAAAAACCTCACGGGTAAGGGATTTTGAAGGTACAATCTCAATAAAGTAGTAGAAATAGCAAGTGAATAACCGGAGTACATTTTCACCGACCGTTTCTTTCTGTTCGAATTTAGGTAAATTTGTATTTTGTGACATTCACAAATTGGTATGAGGCCTTTGAGTGGTCCCGTGGGTTCCGCTTGACGTTAAATTGTTAAGGCTTTAAAAGAGGTTTGTCATTGACCAACTGGACTCAAAATTTCAAAAGGTTCGTGTTTTGAATTGAACTCGGCTATACAAAAATAAATTTAAAATACTGTGACTAAACATTTCAAATTATGCTAGATGTTGGACATAGTAAGGACATGTAGTTACGTTTTTATAAGATGTAAAGTGACAACTTTTATCTTTAACAGAAAGGTAAAAGAATAAGAGGGACAGCTAAATAAAAGCCAAAAAGAGTAAAATGACTTCAATTCACTTTTTTTCGTTGTGTTCAGAAAACACTGTACAACGTGAAACTTATTTATATTCAATATGAAAACCAACGCCTACTCAGGCGGCTTCATATGAGCTTTTGTAGCAATCTTGATCCAGCCCGTAGTTGAATAGCCTGTCAAATTCATACTACGGCCTCACAAAAACAAGCCAGGTGTTATGCAGTTTACGTTGTCCATTCAAAAGCCGTTTACCTTTTTTCTCATAGTGAAATGGTGTCACGCAATTGAACGTCTCCACCGAGAAAACGAGTGAATGAAAAAGTTACTTGGTGACTAACTTTTTGTGAAAAATTACAGGTTTTTGTTACGACTTTTAGAAGATAACACTTAAGTTTAAGTTTTACTACATTTTCGGTTTGCATTCTTTGTTTTCTTTTTAAATTGTCTTGGCTTAGTGTTGATCGTAAAATAACTTGAAAGTAGCGCTAAATTTGATAGCGCAATATTGAATAAAAATAAGAATTTGAGGTCTGTTCGAGGTCTCATGCGACATGTAATTTTGTCTTAAGATAAATTGTAAAGTATGATTAAAAAGTTGCCTACTATAAAATAACATAACTTCGTAAAATTAATAATAAAATTATTTTAGAAAACACAATGTTTCCCTTTTCGAACGCAATTAGTTTACACACCTTGAACGCCCCTAGGGTAGAACAGCTGTCTTGGTACTGTGAGATTATGTGTATGTATACGGACGCACACATTCGTATTATCTCACGGTGCACTCGAATTGCACAGCGCGGTCGCACACGCCATTCATTACAGAACTGAAACGTTTGCTCGGTATTAAATTTGTATATTTTTGTTTTATAAATATATCGTTAGAGCGCTTGTGCACTGCATCCGTTTCGTATTCTTTCGAATCCGAGACTATACAAATCTAGGAAACTTGGACCCACTTCTGTACTGTCCATTTCGAATCCGAGAAAATACCAACATCGCTTGGACACCTAGAGATAAAATGACACTTTGGACACCTGTGACATTCCGGACTGTCATTTCTCGGATTCTGAAGTGATACGAATCGGATGTAGTGCGCAAGCGCTCTAATATAATCACAAACTCGCGTTTTATTTCTATTGCATGATCGTACTCCCGTAAGCTGCATTTGACAAATTTTATTTTATATACCAATGGCACGAAAATACTGTGATGAATACCTTAATTTTTTTAAATTAGTTTTGGCGACCAGTGTCTACAACTAAACTAATAATGTGACAACCCTACGCTGCGAGACACGTGTAGGCGTTGAAACGTGCTAAATAGCACGAATTTCACTACTTCTCTTATATATATCTCAGTGCTCGGAATTGACGGAGTTAATCTACTTAAAGTATGAACGTTTCCTTACTATAGATATACCCATTTCGTCACGTTTATTTTCGAAACATTCCAAAAGTTGGGTAGCCTCATGTTTATTTAGAAATTAGAAACACAACCATAAAATTAGTTTTTAACCGACTTCAAAAAAAAGGAGGAGGTTCTCAATTTGCCTGTATTTTTTGTATGTATGTTACGCGATAACTTCAGCTGTGTTTGTAAACACATTTTCATGGTTCTTTTTAAGTTGAAAAGAAGGTACTCAGTATTGGTCGCATTTAAATTTGAAGAAAGTATTCCACCAGGGTATGAACCAGGTTTCGCGCACTTCCCAGTAACCGATTTCAATAAAACTTGGCAAATAATCATAATTCCACGGACTGTTGTGGTTGGTTTTTTTTAAATAAAACGTTACTTTGAGACAATAAAATGTAGCAAATACTTGATAGGAATAAATAATTTGTCGTCAATGTACTCAAATTTCAATAAATAATACGTATATTTATATATAATGTGTTTCGAGAAATGTCGGGATTTGTAGAAAGGAATGTCCACTTTAATTTTTCGTCTAGCTAAATTAACTCCCACAATTCTGATCACTGTTTATTATACTATGTCTTCAAGCCGCTTACACTATAAAATACTACTATTAGTTGATGAAATGTAGCTCTTCTCCTCTCATCTTTATGTTATTGAATTTTAAGGTTCAATTCAAACTGCGCCGACCTTTAATTATGAATAACATAACTAAAAAGGCTCACTGGCTGTATCTTCCGGCCATAATCAACTATTTTCCTTTTACTAACATCTACCTGTATACAGAAGGATAAGAGCTTTTGGAGGTAACAATGGTAATGTGAGCATTACTGCCTTCTGGTTTGGAAGGGTAAGGGTGCTGGTGAAATTACAGGCACATGGAACTTGTCGACTTATGTCCCAGGGTGACAGGGGCACTGGCGCCTTAGGTGATTGCGATTGCCACGTAGCTTGATTACTACTAAACTAAAATAAAAAATGTTATTATGATAATCATCATATAACATCACTTTTATTTTATCATCATTATCATTTGAAAAACTGTCATTTGCCTTGAAAAAACTTTGCTTTTGCGATCAGGACAACAAAAAGTTGAAATGTGCTTACCTTCAAAGATACAAATTTTCGGATTTCTCTTTATTTAAAGGCAAAAAGGACACATAGTATTTTAAATCAATAGTATATTTCAACCAAAATTCTAAAAATTGGAACCAACCAAAAAACCTGGAAATGTGTAGATTTGGGAGATTATGTAATATGTATATAAAAAGCTATGTAAATACCATAGTGACAATCACAAAACTAAAGTTAGAGGGTGTTCACGTTCACATGACATGAACAGACAACATAACCAGACATAAATTACCACTTGACGATAATATGCTACTCAGCAGTGCACTTACCGAATAGCAATATGCAAGACCAGCCTGCCGAGTAGACGTTTCCTTTGTTTAACATTTAAAAATTATATTGTAGATATACACGCATACATGTAAATAGAATTTGTATAAACAGTCTAGTTTTTAGAAATAAAAATCTCTTTCAATCCAGACATCAACGCTGTCTCATTGACGACGACGGAACTTTCCTGACTACAGCATCCTCTCCCTGCGGCCAAGACACCTTTAGCCGTCAGCTTATCTGAACAGTCTTGTGTCTGTGAGACTGGCAGTGAGAAACTCCACTCCTTGCACCCCTTATCCTTCCCACCTTCCGTCTGCTACCTTAGGTCGCATGGTAACAGGCTTCCTCTACTTATCTATATATGTATATATAGTAGTGTATGGTTAGGGCTAGGCTGTTAGGCAGGATCGTAGGGTTGTTTGTGATAGGTTACAGCTTAACGATACTCATATCACACCCAACACATACTACACAAAGACAGAAATAAAGTTAGTTGGCTCTACAGAGGGGTCTTTTCTACATACTTGGCATTCAACTGAATAGAAATCAATACTATCCATAAATAACCTTTTTGAAAATTTGTTGTATAGTGTTAATAAAAAAATTGTTAACATTGTATTATTTTTCTGGAAAATGGCACACATTTATAGAGCGGGTGTATTCACAGCCTTCCGGAAACGTAGGGAAAGGACGACCTCGGCGTAAATGTGTTATCATCATCATCAACCCATCGTAGTCCACTGCTGGACATAGGTCTCTCCCAATGCTAGTAGTAGTAGCTAGCGGAGCGACTTTCAACTGGCGAAATGTGTTCAAAATATTAAAAAAGTTCTAAAACAACCATATTGCCCATTCATGGACGGCCCCATAACTTTCTACATTAGTTTTGATTATAGTGACCCTCCCTACCGATCCTTAACCAGATAGATATCGAAGCTGTAGGCACGCTCACTTCCCGTCGCGTTCTACACGACAAACTGTTGCCACCGCTAGTATAAAGTCGCTCATGTACACCCGTCCATGGACAGTTTTTTTTTTGCAATATTAAATGACGGGACGAACAAGTCGTACGCCTGATGGTAAGCTATATGCCCGTCCATAACAGTTGCAGTGCCCTGCCACTGCGACCCTGAGACATAAGTTGACAAGACTCATGTGCCTGTAATTTCATTAGCACCCTTACCCTTCAAAACCGGAACGCAGTAATGCTAACATTAGTGCTTGGTGACAGAAATAGGTAAGGTAGCAGTACATCCCTGGAAGAACTCTTTCACAAGAAGTTCTACTGCTGCTGAATTATTTGAACAGTATTTAATTAATACCATACACAAAAATGTCACGGCTGTTCTTTGTGTCGTTCACTATAATAATTACTTTATCACTGACGGTTGATCCCGTCAATAATCTTATATAAAAAAAAGTGCGGCTACGAACGACAGTAGTATGATTGATTTTGTTGAATTAGTACTAAAACATAGGCATTTTAAAGATAATAATTTGGATATAACTTACTTCTGCTGTTAGAAAATTCAATGGCACTGACATGCACTTGTATCACCTCGTATAAACACGTCGATGTTCATAGTACTGTCTTAATGAAACATTCACAAATGAGTGCGTAAATAATTGAATTTTGCCCGTAAGCTGTCGATGCTTCTCTATGGAGAAGCAGTAGGTGGCAAGTGCACAGAAAGCACTTGTAAATCGCACTTAAAAACCTGTAGTGGGTTTTTTGAAATCAATATAGCAAAACGGGATACCCTTACTATCATATTCTGTGACTCTACCATGAGATTATAGTGATAGTTAAGGTGGTTTTTCACCAGCAAGGCGAGGCGAGACGAGTACTGAAAGTTGTTTGACAAGATTTCAATTCTCTCCTAGCAAATCTTCGGTGCAAATGGTCTGGATTAGATAGACGAGGCGAGAATTGAAATAGTTGTTGCTGCCTGCATACATATACATATTATATTATATTATACTCTGCAAAGGAAAAGCGATTTCTCACGCAGGGTCGCTTGATGTCGCGAGTGCCCAAACAGTTTTGCTTAGTTTTAGATGTCGAGTACCACAGCGCCAGATCACGATGGAGCTAATATTGCCAATTTTTGGTGGAAATAGGCCGGTGAGATTTCAATTCTCGTCTCTCCTCGTCTCATTTCGCCTCGGCGGTGGTAAACCACCCTTATCACTAGCAACCGCGCAAAATGTTCGTAAACAAAACGTTGTTTCTTGTTATGACCGCTAGAGGCGCTATATAATTTGCCATACAAAATTGTGAAGTAATTTACGCGGTTACTGGCGACAACTAACTGTTAGTGTAAACTCGTGGTAGAGGCAACGATATTTTAATTTCGATTAACGCCTTTATGAACAAGTTTTAAGAATGAAAGAGATTATATGAAAATGCTGATGAGGAGGAGGTATGTGAGGAAATATTATCAAGTAGAAGTTAGTAGTCTATATCTACCGTAAACCGAGGTTACTTTGATCAATTTCGAAAGTTAAACGTTTAAACTTTTTATCACGTGATTTTTTTATAAAAAATGTCGACTTACCGGTTTTAATACTTCTCTCTAAAAACGTTAAAAGAACAAACAATTATTCAATACTTTTTTGAGAAAAAAAATAAAAAAGCGTGATTAAAGTTATAATTGATTTGGGGTTACTTTGAAACCCCCCTTTTTTAGCATGAATATTGGAAGTAACCCCAATTACTATCATAAAACCAAAACAAAATTAAAAATCGGTCAACAGGGAAAAAAGTTATTGCTTTTTTTATATCTTGGGGTAACTTTGATCGAGTAAAACTGCCATATATGACAGAACCTTTGTTTGAATTAAATATTGTTGACTGTAACAGTCTTCTAATATGTCACTCGATGATAATAAAATCTTCAAGAATCAAATTTAAAAAAAAAGTATTCATAGAAAATTTTTTATAGCTTTCAAAAAAAGAGATCATTCAAAGTAGCCATAGTGACTGTAACAAAATTATTAATTCAAGGAAGTTCTAAAATATTAACATCAAAGTTAAACTGAACGCATTCAACATTATCTTTACTAGCAAAAGTTGCCTTGACAGATAGCTTAAAATATCAGTCTCTTCAATTTCTGATATGTCGTTACGTACAAATCTAAAGTCTTTTTTATTTCCCATCGATTTAAAACCTTCGACTAATTAGGGGTCCATATAGGTAATTCGGTTCGGTTCTTCGGTAACTCGACGTGAGTAAAATTTTACCAAGACAAACCTCCCTACTTTTAAATCTTCTTGTGCCTCTGAAATTGGATTTTCAGACTCAGTGGCCTCATCTGTAGGGACCAGATCACGCGGTACCTCTTCAACATTATTTGAAGGTATATTTCCTTGGTCTATATTAGAAACATTTAAGTCATTGGCATCTATCTCAGGCGCATGCATGTCGACTGCATTAGCAGTAGAGACGCTAGCACTTTGCTCAACATTTAGTATTGTCCTTCTTCTAGGATCTACTAATTGACCACCGTAACGCCAATCTCTGAGACAGTTAAACAACTTTCTACTTTGTTCATCGGGTCGCTATTTTCTACAATAGACAGTCGTTTCGAAATATGCCAGTGGCTTTAAAAGCACCCATTAAATTTCTTTTCACTCCTTCAGTGACATTTGCAAAAGGTGAGTTTGGTTTGGCTTGGACTGAATCTATCTTTTTTAGTGCCTTTTGGAACAAGCGCGGAAAAGTATCTTTTGGGAAAGTTGATAAACGAGGGTTTTGCATTTTCCAGTTAGTCAACGCGGTTCTCCAAGCGCTTTTCATTGGCCTGAAGAAGGCCACGTCTAACCGCTGACATGAATGAGTTGAGTATGGAACCAGGCAAACAAAATCAATGTTGTTTTTTTCACATTCATTAAGAACGTCATCATCCATATGTGGGGATAGCAATCTATCCTCAATCGATCTGATTGAGATCTGATTGGTGACAATGTCCTCAATCAGAACTTTTATACCTGGCAATGCTTTAGCGTGCGGCAAAAAAGAAGTCCGAAACCAATCACGGAAGGTCATGCTATCTATTCAGCAACTGCTGGTTCTGGTAAATCGAGATCCCTGGGAGCAGCAAGTCTTCCAACGTGGTGCACCCCGCGGTCCCTCTTCTTTCCATGTATCATATAGATGTGCATTTGTATATGACATAGGGTGGCAAAATAACACTATCAGCAGACCCGCATACCATCACTGTAGTAGCACTTTTTGACAAATTCATAATTTTTTCTGGATATTTGACCCCTCGCTTGTAAATGCCTCGTTTTTTTCCAAGCTGGCAAATCTTTAACAACAGTTGTAAGGTTATTAAAGTAAGCATGTATACTCTCATGAGAAACATTTGCTCTAGCTTTTTTTAATATTTGATGAAACCCTTTGATTCACCTTTATGGTGTCGTAGAAGAAAATATTTCCGACTCAACTCCGGGAAGATTGTTAGTAAATTTAGAGACCACTCGCCCTTGTCTGTTCAGAAAAGCTTTTGCGAGAAACCTTAAATCCAGAATAGTCAGAGGATAACCCCAGTCTGCACACTTTGCCGCTGATTTCAGTAAAACTTCTTCCTCAGATTCCGAGAAAACTGGTTGAGCACCAGTCTTTTTCACATGGGTCTCTTTGTATTTATTATACAAAGTTCCATAAGATATATTATAAAGCTGTGACCCCTCTGACGGTTAGCTTACCGTCCACGATTTGACTCAAGGCTTCTTCTAACCTGGCTTCTGAGTAATTTCGGTACTCGCGGGAACCTAGTTTTCTTTTATGTATTCGTGGCATCGTTTTGAAAAACAAATAATATTATAAATATAAAAGCAAAGCCACAAAGCAAATTTTCCTGCTAGCGGCTGGGGTGACTTTGATCACTTCATCATTCTCACACCATGCACCCTATCAATGACACACCGCATAAAATAAATCGACGCCATAACGGAAGCTTTAAGGTTAGAACAACAAAAAATTTTGTAATTAATTCACAAATGTAGGTGGATTCTACCCAAAAAATTCATGATACTAACACACATTGAGCTGCACATGAAGTTTTGCAACACATTCTTTAATGAAAAATAGGTCGAAACGGAAAACTTACCTTTTTGCACATAAAATACAGAGAAATCTCCAGCGCACCCGCAGAATTGAACTTGACTGTTTATCAGTATTGCCACCCGAAAAAAAAATTCTCCCAAAAGTAGTTGCCGTTTACGCAATTTGCATTTTTATGTGAAAAGGAAGTTTTGATCAAAGTAATCCTGTAGATCAAAGTAACCCCGGTATACGGTACCCCATTGGTCGACTAGTAAGATAGTATGTATGTTATATAATATTCTATGCAATTTCACAAAATGCCATTGCAACGCTAATAACAGTCGCAGCAATTTCGAGTCACGCAAAATGGCGCTTAAGGATCCACGGTGCACTTTTTCAGCCCATGTTTCCTGCTGAATGTGATTACTTTTTAAGCCATTTCATGCAGTAAAGTTTTCATTTGGTTTTTACTTTTTAATGAACTTTTGAAACTATGGTAAAACTAACACAGCACAAACTCTATATATACTACTCCAAACACTACAATACAATACAAATATATACAAATATATATAAATATATACAATACAAACTCTATATATAATCTATATATACAGGGTTATTAGTAAAATACGAACAACCTCGCAAGATTATATTACTAATATCTTATGTAACAACTTTTGTTCCATGTCTTTTAAAAAAATATAATAAATTTATCAAAAATAAACTTTTAGGGAGCGTTTATTCGACACGAATTTCATCGCGCTCATGCCGCCGCCCGCGTGCGTCTAACTATCATGGCAAAATGCGCGCTATTTATTTAGCTTTTACGTTTTAACTTATATAAACGTCTCGGGTGCGCGGACGAGTCTGGCTTGTCTTTGGTCTACGCGGAAGACGCGCGGCGACTGCGGGGTTGTATTATTCCGAGAAATTTAAATGTTGTTGCCTAGTAAATAGAATTCAGATTCGCCATTAATGTTCGTGAAAGCGCTATAACTGGGCGGTCACCGTGCGAATACTTTCGCGAGGTATAACTGGGCTGTATAAGCTTTTGCTGTACTATGTGACATTTTTTAGATCTGTATTTGGTAGTAAGTTCGAACGTGCACATGTCCTCCCCGACGACCCCTACCCCCGCTCCTGCATTTTGTATCGGGGAGTTATTTACGCTAGCGCTTACGAAAGTAAAATCTAACGAATTATCAAAAGTTATGGAACAAAAGTTGTTGTTTATGACGTTAGTAATATATAGTCCTGTGAGGTTGTTAGTATCTTACAAATAATCTTGTAACCCTGTATATTTATACACCCTGTATATTTATACACCCTGTATATCTATAACCCTATTTGTATTCCCACCTTTTTGCTTAGAGTAATTATTAAAAAAGAAACCAGAAAAGTGTCAAAAGTTGTCAGATTTGTCTCTTGTTGTAGGCCGTACAAATTAAAGAATATAATGAGAAAACTCTGTATATTTATTGTCTACAATCCCACACGTATATATGGTATATATGGCAGCAGTAGAGTTCCTTATGAAAGAAACCGTCTAACAAAGTACTGCCATCATACCCATTTCTGCCACCAAGCAGTAATCTGAACATTACTACGTTTCGGTTTTGAACGGTAAAGGTGGTGGCGAACTACGGGACTTGTCAGCTTCATGTTTCAGCATGACGGGTTCTGCGATTTAAAGATTTTTAAGTATCACTGTAACTGTATGAGGCGTGTTTACGACTTATTCGTCCTGTATACGCCCCTACTTGTAGTATCCGAGCAAATACGACACGAGAAGTGTGAGGTGTGGAGAGAAAGCCTCCATCCAGACTCTAGGCGGCGATGGATCCCCTGACAGCTACCGCACACTTGTCATCTGAACACCTTCGAGTGCGTTCATTAATATCTTGTTGAATGTCAAAAAGGTCATGTAACAATTTTTAATATTTTCGTTAGATAAAATTATTAATTGAATTGGAATAATCCCCCTAAACACGTCCCGCCACTTGATATCATAAATAAAGAAATTGTTTTCCACTGTACAGACTACATCTCACAATGTCGGTGAAAATTGTTAGACGACAATGGAAATGTTCTACCTGAATTGAGCCATAACGGCGAACAATAGTTACATTGGGCGACTAGTAGGCGAAGTATATATAGTACACAACAATACAATCCAATAATAAAAAGTGAATATTCACTTCGGCAATCGAGCACAGGAAGTTCGATAAATTTGGACGGTACTTATAGCGATATATCGGGGCGTCTTACGAATGCAAAGGTGGGTAACGGTCTACAAATTGCCCGTAGTTCACTGCTATTTACGTGATCTGGTTTTTTAAGGCACAGTTTAGTTAAAAAATGTTGTGGGTATTTTTAGGCTTAGTAGTGTTTTAGGGCTTAAAATGGCGGCGATCAATAAAAAACTGCCCATCACAATTTTGCATGGCAAATTATACAGCGCCCCTAGTGGTTACAAGAAGAATCAATATTTGTATACAAACATTTTACGCGATCGCTAGCGATAACTGTCACTGTATTCTCATGGTAGAGGCATAGAACTGTCATCATCATTTCAGCGGAAAAAGTCCAGTGCTGAACATAGGCGCATACGATTCGCCTAAAGAAATTAAACCATATCGTTGCGTGAATCCGCAGGGTGAAGAACCACAACCACGAAGAAATTATCTGCCAAGTATAGAAATGAAAAAAAAAAGGAATTATCGTCACACTTGCTCGTAAACAGTGTCATGACATGCAAGCAAAGTCGACCGTAATGTCCTAAATTATGCTCACGGGATTTTTCATTATATTACTATCCTAGGGCGGTAATACATTTTTAATTTTA
>NW_020654422.1:2843924-2861864 GCF_003589595.1 Hyposmocoma kahamanoa
CTGTCAAATAAGTAATATTCGACAAAATTAAAAGACAAGTATCCAGTATAAAGCTTCATTCGCATTACGCGTCTTAAAAAAAAACAAACAAAAAACCCTCCATTTGCAAAATTCGTAAATGTTGTATTGTGAAGCGGTATTTATTCATACAAGAAATAAATTATACGTTTTATATACGTTTGTATGGAGTTACCCTACTTCTCATATTATATGTATAAATTAGTGACAGAACACCAAGACCAGAATTAATTTAGAATGTTAATTTCCCAAATTAGACCTGTCGGAAATCGAACCCAGAACCTTATCATGCAGTGCTGACAGTGCAAAACGTTGGGCCACTGAGGTTGTTTGATTTGTATTATTATTATATTATTTGCATGTGACATCTCAAATATCTTTAAACACGACCACGCATTTTTAATGCTGATACCCGTGAGAAGAAATATTAACTTTATTTCGTAGACGTGAAGTTCTACAATTGCATTACTATTTCCAAAGTTCGCGCTAAACAGCCCGATATCGCTTAGCCGATGTCTGCCTTCCAAGAGTGAGATCTATAATGGTGACTTGATGGTAGTAATGATGTATTACTTTTTATCCTTCTGATATTTTAGAGCGGTTTGATCCTCGATAGTCACCTGTTATAGAGAGAAGACTAACAATCTCACCGAGGTAGAAAAAACTTTTTATTGTACTTCCATTCACGACGTATTCTTAAAGTATCCAGTCAACTCTGGAGAATTTGGTACTTTACTTCGCCAACATTCTGTTAGGGTAATGACGTCATACTCTATTTTAGTAACATTTAACATGACAATAAATCCATCAAAATTTTTATTAATGCTGCGGATGTTTTGGTGAATTATTTTTAAGAAATAATTTGGAGTATTAATATGTTTTAGACATTCTTCTGGCAAGCACGTGACCACCTGAGCTATATCAAAAGAGTCTATTTCAGATATAACGTTATTCGTTGGTTTGCTAGTCATTTTTTAAAGGTAAAAAAACTACAAAAAAGGTACAGTAAATAGGTTTATGTAAATGCGTGTTGGACGTAATGTCAATATTTATAAAATATCTGGCATATAGAAGAAATAGATAGCTATATAATATGGTTATACGTTTGTTAACAGTGTTATTCGTGTGTATGTATTGTGTCAAATGAAATCTAAGGTATACATTTTGTAATGTAATTTATAAGTGATAATTTTTTAAAACACTTTTCAGGCAATATACGAAAAAGTTCATTACCGTTTTATTTCCCTATCATTTTTTCAGTACCATTTTAGATGCGTCAACAGCATCATAATCTGATATGACATCAGCCGAAAATGTCCGCTGCAAAATGATAAAGGCTTTTCCCAAAGATCGCCACTACGACCGATTCGGTGATTTTCGTTGATGACTTCATTCAAACATAATTCAATTTTGTCTGTTTGACAATTGCAAAGGATTTGTAGTGATTTCGACGATAAAAAGTGGAAAATCCAATTAACCCGTTTTTTAAGTCTTGATTGAAAGCTTTTGTTACAATGAGGATTTTTATTGTCGGTGTTTTTCAAATATTTTTATTTTTTGTTTTCATTATTTATAAGCGTAAGAAAAATCTTACCTTGATCAATGTCCGACTCGTCTGATGATATTATGATCCTATAACGCCGACGACGTTTGGCGTCAGTATTTTCCAAATATTTAAGTTTACTTTTGTTTTTTTCTAAGTTTGTTCGCTTTGACATTTTTACGGAGCTGTGGAGGTCCGCTTGTTGCCACATACGAAAAACTAAGTAATTTAAAAAAACTACCTGGTTAAAAATTATATCGAGACTGAAGCCACGAAATATATTTTATTTGTATACACGAGATCAGATTATATATTTTATGCAACTTTAAAAAATTAAGCAACTTCTATTTTAAATGTGGCTGACGATTATGGTAATCATGACTACCCACACAACTACTGAGTACATTTACGCACTTGGATTATTATTAAAGATATAAATTTTATTAAATTTTTATACCCGTCGTACTAATGGACATTTGATCTTTTCTACGAAAAAGGAGGATTTTTAGGAAGAATATTTTATTGTTATTTACAATCCCGGACGCATAATTTGAGCTACTCTACATTTTTACTTTTGAAAGAGCTAGAATACAAACATATTGTTAAGTATTCCCCGGTTTTATAAATTCAAATTTTCAACAGGGACATACGAAAATGACGTTTACGAAACGAACTTCAAAATTGCACTAAACTTTTTGGAAACAATTTTTTAAGCTTGGGGCACTTAATATTGAAACGGTTAATATTTAATATTAAATTTGAACGGTTTTTTGTGAAATTGTTTTAAGACGATACCCTATCATTATTCCTACATTTACTGAACGATCGCTCAGGTACTTTTTAAAATAACTTTTGAAGTCGGTTTTTTTGTGTAATATGAAACATGAAAAAACATAATGAAGTAAGGGCTGTCATCCTTTTTTTATTATATTTTTTCCTAAATTTATCTGAACTCCGTCACCGCGAACAATGATGGAAGGGCTCACATTGTGTGTAACTAACTAACAAGTATCTTTTCTGTATTTTGATCAATAAATAAAAATAAAAAAAAATATTCGTAAAATTATATTATAAACATCAAAAACAATTATAATTCAACCCAACGCTATAAAAGTGTCAATAATATTTAGCCTCTCACTGGAGTTAAACAGCCACGAAATATATTCCAATTTCCAAGGCACTTCGAATCGGTTTTTTTTTCTATATTTATTTTGTTCCGAATTTTCATTGACCAAGCCTCCGTCACGCAAAGGTTCGCTTAAGATTTTTTTCTTCGTTTCCCCCTAAAGGTATTTCCACGGTAGCTATTTTATGGAATTCCTGACATGGCATCCGACCATTAGATTTTTGTTGATTGCCGCCACGTGCGTAACTGTTTCGTGAAGGGATGTATCCCCGTTACCGTAATATCGATAGACGCTATCGAAAGGCTTCAAAATTCTTTAAAAAAACTAACTTTTTTTTTATTCTCCAACAATTGCCTCTCTTCTTCGGCCTTTTATTACTCACTCACGCTATTTTTCCCGACCTTGGGCTATTTATGTCCATGTTTTTCTGCTTACCTTGACTATATCGTCCATCCATCTAGTCTTCTGGCGGCCGATGCTTCTGGTACCGGTCCTCTGTCGCCGCTCCAGAACTCTTCTGCTCAACCGGTCATCGGTTTTGCGGTCCATAGCCAATTCGTTGCGTTATGACACACTGTACAATTATCTCTACAAAATTGACATTAATTGCATTAGTCATCAGCGACTAACAACACGATAAACTCAAGGTATAGGTTAAAATAATTTTAAAAAGTATTCGAACAGGTTTCAAATAAATCTTGTCTGTCTTTAAAAAAAAGTCTTTTACGTAATCCCTTGTAAATGTCCATGGGCAACAATGACCGCCTCCATCAAGGCTCCATCTCCGCTCCATCTATTTGTTTGCTGTGTTACTTTACATCAGATGCTGGCAGCTGTAAAGGTACCTGGCTGAGTGAAGAAATAAATTACAAAGAAGCATCTGGCAGGGTTCACTGGAAGACGTTGGGTCGAATACAGTCAGATAGAAGTAATTTTTTCTTAGTGTTCGATCTTTGCATAATTAATTATAGCTAACAAGTATACATAATAAAATCCGATCTTAAAAGTTTATGGAATTACAAATAAAGTTTTATTGAAATCGATCAACGAAAGGTGAGTGCAATCCAATAAACCGGATTCATCCCTTAATTTGCCACTCTTGCAGGTGGAATATTTTCTTCAAATTTGAATGGGACTACTATTGAGGTACCCTCTTTCTAATAAAAAATAATAATCGAAATCGATTCACTAATATCGGAGTATTCGCGTAACAAACAAAAAAAATATTGTCAAATTGAGAACCTCTTCCTTTTTTTCAAGTCGGTTAAAATTTAGCTAAAACACTTTGTAACTAAAAGATATCACTTTCAAATTAATTCATTTAAAACATTTGGATATATTATATTAACTTATTTTTCTAAATTTGTATCTAATTGGAGGTTCTTTTACCTTTCTAAGAAAATTACGTCATTTGACACAGTTAAGAAATTTATTCAATATTTTTAAACATCTTTCGGGTTTTGCCGGGACATCCCTATTTACGTAACAATTTAACGCACAAACTTTAAAAGAAAGTTACAATATTGCAAAGAGCAGGAAATAGGCTAATGTTGGACGTGTATGAACTTACCTGGCCAACGCTTCATTTGTATTTTTTTTCTAAAATACGAGTCCAGAAATTGCCATGACTGCGAAGATATAGTGCTTTCTTCAAAGAAAGCGAGAAAGTAGAAAAGAAATTTGCGTGAAATAGTCGTTCAAAGAGAAGTCGTTAAACTTTCTAAAATGTTTCAGTTGACAGTCAAAGAAATGTCGTTGGTCACTTAATGCTACAGCGCTGCTCGCGTCAGCCAGCATGCTAGCCTAGTTCAACTACAAACACGACAAGAATGAATATATCTAGGCCAGCAATCTAGCGCTACAAGTTTTTTTTTTCATTTTTGATAATAATGCTTACGCTTTCGAGTAACTTTAATTGCAAACTATACATAGATCTCACTTTTTAAATGTCGAAGTACATTCCAAAATTAACATTCCAAAAGCATTTTTACATGAATTTCTTTGCTTTTAAAGATAAATGATAACAAAAAATCTCTAGTTCGATATAATACACTTATGAGAAACAATAAATTATAAAATAACATCAATCTGTGTAATATAAGGTATAAATTGAATCTTCACGTAAACATACTGTTATAGTATGATATAATAAGAGACGCGTCAGCTGTTTTCCTCCATTGTTATAAAGGTCGTTAACCCCTAAATAACGCGGTATCACGCGAACTTAACCATAATGTCTGGAGAATATTATTAGTCTTAATGCAGACAGTCGACTTCGTTATATCTATAGCCCTTTTAAACAGTTTATTTATAAAGATAAAAAGGGTTGACATACATTCAATGGTGAACATATTTTATTACAATACTTACAATAACTAGGGCTTTATTAAATCGATGACATTGAGACCTTACGATAAGGTGATCAAAAAGCTGACAGGGTTCACCTTTGTGGAGTTGTACTAACACGTTGGGCAACACAATTACCAGTTCTTGGGTCTTACATTCCGTCATTGTGCTATTGTACAATATGTTGCGCTAATGCACTGATTTGGATAGCTGCCAGACCATGGTGTCTCTCAGTCGGTCTATTATTTTTTTATTTCATTTTGTAGAAAGAAAATACACTGAAACTTCACGAACCTGCGGTTTCAACTCCAAGGGGTGCAAATAAGTACTCTGAAAGTTTTTTTTACACTTAGCACGAACTGAAAACAAAACCATCGCGTTTAGGATTTCTGTTGGTCTGCATGTTTAGTTGTTAGCATTTCACGCAAAAACTGCATTTCAAACATGTATGTTTTTTCGTAATACGCCATTTATAATAATTGTTTGAGTGGTACCAGGTACTAAGCTACATACAGCTAGTTCGCAATACTAATTACAACAATATGGAAATAAGCTTACCTTTCAAGTTCTATGAAAACCCTAGACCTTCTATTAGGTATTAATAATACATATATGTCGTTGTTCAGGGATCTTTCTCAAATATATATATATATTGATGCACCAGGTATGGAACCTGGTCTCCAGAGTCAGTTGCCTACCAAAATCAGAGACAGATATGATCTGCAAAAAAAAGTTGTCAGAGTACCTGGCCAGATTTATCTTCTTGGTATCATAAAAATATGATACCAAGTGCGTGCGTGCGTTCGTGCGTTCGTGCGTGAGTGCGTGCGTACGTGCGTGAGTGGGTGCGCGCGTGCGTGCATGCATGCGCGCGTGCGTTCGTGCGTGCGTGCTTGCATGCGTGCGTGCGTGCGTGCGTGTGTGTGTGTGTGTGTGTGTGATGCGAATTCTCATTATTCACCTCTACGTAATTTAAGGTATACATAGATAGGAAAATATATGGCAAATGGGAAGTATCTATGTACTTAAAGGACGTTCATTTTAGTACACTAATTAAAAGGTTTCTCGGGCCATCCAAATTCCGCCATATGGCACCTTTACCTGAGGTTCGAACCTCTATTGTCTAATTTCTGGAACAGTCTCTTATAAAAACTTCAACACCTATCCAATGTGGAGATAGTAACCTTCTTTATGATCTGAATTATTTTTAGTAACTATTAAAAACTTGTGTATTGTGTTTAGGTATAAAGACTAAGCACTTTTCACTTATTGTTTGAGAACTTTTGTTAAATTTCACAAAACAAAATGATTAATGAAACCCTTGTCAAGTTATTGTTAAGGCGTGCAAAAAAATATACGAATCTACGCGTGGCGTTAGTGTTGAAATTATTATTATAATTACTCTAATAGTACACTATTGTTATTTATTATTTTATAGATCTATTATATTGGTGAAGCGAAATGCTTCTTCAGCGGCATTTTCTGGGCAAATTAGGGCTACAGATAAATCAAGCCTTAGGTGGCGTTCCACCAGAGATGTGCGAGGTAGCTAATCGGTGCGAGGATATGTAGCGGCGCTGTGAAACAATGTGATGATTTTCAGCAAAGCTGTGCAAGGTAACTAGGCGGTGCGAGCATGCGAAGCGAAGCCGTGAAACGGTGTGTAGCTGAGCGGTGCGAGGATGAGTAGTGGACTCTTTTCAACTGTGTGCGGGTGGGGTACGGTGTGGTGGGGTGAGCGGAGCACATTCCTCGGTCGCATCCCTCGTACACATCTCTCGCTTTTTTGTATGTACAAATACTTAATATTCCGTTAGCCCTTTTCCACCAGAGCTGCGTTCAGCGAGTCTAGGGAAATGAAATGAATATCTCTGGTGGAAACGTAGCCTTACTGATAAGTAATGAATTTAATGTTTTGCGGTTTAATTTAGATTATAAATTACTTGAATGTACTAATTGCATTTGCAAGTAGCAAGGACTGGAACAATGATGAGAAATAATGGAAACATGCATACTCGCATGTTCTTTCTTTCGCTCCCTGTCATTTCGTGCTCTACTGCTAGCAATTCCGTCTGGATACGGCCGCAACAGGAACAAACTACACAGGTTCACTACTGAGCACAGACTTATTGTGAAAAATAAACTATTAAATTACAATTGGGCTTGTAAGTAATTTTTAATGCACACAGTTCGGTGTCACAGGTCAGACTACCAGCTATTTTTTGCCAACTATAGGCAGGTGAAAAAGACGACAGCAGCAAAGTGCGCATGGTTGAGGAGAATGGAGGATACAAAGAAAAGAAACACTTGCAAGTGCTACTACGATCTACCCTATACTATTTTTGATAAACATCTAATGTATAAAATATGAAATCCAACTTATACTTTTAGCTACAATATAAACTGTGAGTCCTTTCGATGAACCACATTTAGAAGAAGGATTAAAAGGTTTCTAGTCGGGCAGTCGTGAGAGCTTCTGTGGTTTGTTGTCGAGTGGCTGGGTTCTAGATCGGAATGAAGGAGCTCGGCCCGTCATTGCCTATATTTGTACCACTCTGCGCCCGTCCGAACTCCATTCTGTCATGCTAGTTGGGGGAGCGGGACAGTGCCCTTTATGGGAGCGGGACAAAACATAAACCTCATTAAAATAGCTACTTCCTGCATGTGGTATTCGTATTCGAAATGCAAATTATTATACTTATTCAAAGTATTTATACATAATTATGATTTGCTATAGTAAATTTAGGAAATAAGTATTATTTATTATTATTATATACAAAAATAATATCTATTTTCAGACATTAAGAAAGTTTTCTAGGGCTTTCTAAAGCTGGCTTCCTACGCCCTTTCTAAAGCTGATTTCACGGGCCGCGACGAGAATGTTCGCGCCAACGCGCCGCACAGTGGGCCCAAATTGATAAGTCTTGGACATAAGAATAAGTTATGGGGTATCGAGCAAATTTTTTTTATGTGATAGATAATAACATTTCTAACTACTATTATTCTTGAATAATTTATTGAAAAGTTGATAGTTTCGAAGAAAAAAATATTTTTTTTTTGTATGGAGAAATATACATTTTATTTTTTATCTCAAAGTATACGAAAATGTAATGTGCGTGGGTTACTTATAGAATAGTTCCAATCATCTTCTATGTAAAAGAAATAATCCGTCTGCATGTACTTGCGGCTTTGTAAGTAAAGGTGCGGCAAAATTTCTAACTTTTTTATGTACTTTTTTAACAAAATACACGAGCTACGACTAAAGAAAAATTAATTTCAGTGTAATTTAGAGAATGTTATAACAATAACACGAAAGTTAAGTAGAAACTAGTATATTGTGTTAAAAAATAAATAACAAATCTAAAATTTTGCCACCCATTTACTCCTAAAGCCGCAAGTACCTGCAGATGGATTATTTTTTTCTTGATAGATAATGATTGAACCACATACATTACATTTTCCTACATTTCGAGATAAAAAATAAAATTTTTATTTCTCCAAACAAAAAAAAACTAAATCAAGTTTTCAAGAAATTGCATAAGAATAAAAGTTATCAGGAATGTTATTATTTATCATATGAAAAGAATCAGCTCTGTATTCCTTGCATTCGATTATTTAAGTTTCACGGTCTATAAAAAAATCATGTACATAATTGTACCTTAATTTATTGTTCAGTTTAGAAGATTTAAAAATTATTGTGTATGTTTATATATGTCTATAGCTTTTTAGATAGACGACTATTTCATATAATGTCCTCATGGGCTCTCAGATAGTTATTGCACCTTTCAAAACTCTTTATGATTACAAATATTCTAAAATAGTATGAATTCAGTAACTATTTGAAAATATTTTTTTTCGTATAACAACAACGACTCCGATGTACCCATTTCCCAAGGTTTATATATATAATAAAACCACATCTGGATCGATAAGCGTTTACTTACAAGCTTAAAACAATAATACGCCTTATGGTAATGCCTTAAGGGCCACCCGAAGCTATGCTTAGGCTCTGCGGGTCGGCTTAATCAAATTATTCAAATAAAGTTCCCGGGAGACGCAATGTTTTTTAATATTGGAGCATCTATAAGCAGGACGTTTAGATATGAAAACTTTGATTAAAACTGACAAAGTTTTATTTTTTGATACGGGATATCCGGATAAACTTAATATCATTAATAATAATTTAAAGAGTGGACCTAAAGAAGCAAGTATATTTAAAATGTCATCGCATTTCTTGGTAGAAACGTGCACGTGTAACACGTGCGTATGTATGCACACACGCACACATGTATACCAAAGCATGCGTGCGTGTTTGCGTACATACGCACGAACACGCATGCATGTGTGTGTGAGTGCGCAAGAACATGCACTTGCATAAACGTAGCAGTAGAGCTCCTTGTGAAAGAGTTTGTCCAGGGAAGTACTGCCACGTTAGCTATTTCTGCCGCCAAGCAGTAATGTGAGCATTACTGCGTTTTGGTTTTGAAGGGTAAGGGTGCTGGTTAAATTACAGGCACATGAGACTTGCCAACTTATGTCTCAGGGTGACGGTCGCTGTGGCGGTACCCCTCAGATCTTTGCTATTTAAAGTTCAGAGTGGCACTACAACTGTTATGAACAGGCGTGTCGCTTACCATCGCTCACTTGTACGTCCCGTCACTTGGTATTTTAAAAAAAAAAACAAAAAAGTACACAGGTACGTATGGGTGTATCTACATTGTTTTTATTGATACTTATAAAAAATCGACACAACCGTATCTTTTTATACTTACCGCGAAGGATTAATGAGTTCTGTAATACAAGTTTATCTTTCGAAATGATTCCTGCGTGACAAATGCTTACACTTCTCATAACATTGTCTCTGTTGTAATGTACTTAAAATAGTTATTGTGTTGTATTTAAACAAACGAAAAATAATAACTATAATGACATTATTTTACAAAGACAGGTATTTTCATAAATTCCATTTTCCTTTGAAAATATTAAGGCTGACTTAAAAATAAAAATTGTTTAAATCTTCGTGCTTTTCTTAAAGTACTCATAATAAACAAATGCTTTTTTAATGAGAATTAAAATTTCACTTCTTGTTATATCAAAAATTACATTTTAAATACAATTTGTAGCAACGGTTCTAAGAGCGTTATCGGATGAAAGCACAGACTATCTATCATCTTTATCTCTCTCATTATGCGTTCCTTGGAAAAGTCCTTACTTTTATTAATTCTTGAAAGAGTTGTAATTGATATTTACTAAAAATACTTGAATGTTCGTTCAGGGAAGTACTACAGCCTTACTTATTTCTGCCGCCAAGCAGTAATATGACTATTACGGCGTTCCGATTTAGAAGAGTAAGGGTGCTGGTCAAATTATAGGCACATACGACTTGTCGTCTCAGTGTACGGATGCAGTGGCAATGCCTCTAAGATCTTTGCTATTTAAATCTCTGAGCGGCACTACAACTGTCAAGGACAGGCGTGTCGCTTACCACCAAAATATCATAGGAGAATGTCGAAATTATGAACGAACATCGAACTGTGATGTTCTTAACGCGACCGAGTAGCGCGGTACTTTTATCATCATTTATTTTCAAGCGGAGTCCTCTTAGTTGGATACAGTTATTAACTCTATGGTTGGGCAGATTTGCTCGCCTCTACGGCGCCGGCGAGTATTCAACAAATACGAGTATTTACTGTTGAGACAACTTGTTCGGATTGCAATCCGTTCAAATACTCTCGCGTTTGTTTTCCTCCTCTATTGACGAGCACCGGTTAATACCAGTATCAATATTAGGACTCCTAACTTCGTCCGTCTTGGGATTTTGGATATGCCAAGTTATAAAGACTCAGTTAATGTTAAAGCGGTTCTTTAAGTTAATTATTAAAGAGAGTATGAATGTTATCTATCTTGTATCAAATAACACAAGGATCCTTGAGGGCCCTATCGCTATTTTTATTGCCGTAATATTGTCATTTCGATATCGGGTTGTTTACACGACTGTCATCAAATAGAATTGACCCGTTAAGTGCTAGTAGATCTCTCGCATGTAATACGTTTCGTGTGAAGCGAAATTAAAAAAGGATACTCCGTTATTCTTTTTCCAATGTCTAAATAATAATATTGTTGAGTATTGATTAAGTTAAATTTTTATTGAAATAAAATGATGATAAAGTTTTTTATTATTATTATTTTCGAGTGGAATAACTTATATTACAATACAATCAATGAATGTGTATAATATTAGTTTCGTACAAAATAAATTCTGGGATCCTTATTCAAGTATGGTTTTACTCAAACAAAAGAATTTAAAAGAAGATTTCGAAAAAGAATTCAAGATTCGCTAAGGCGTGCTCACTGTGAAGCAATTTCGCCTCTGGCTAAGGAGGCGAAATATATGTTTAATAAATTAATAAAAATAATATGTGTTTCCATTGACTTACAATTATATGGACGTCGGGTCCGCGCTAAAAAGTGTCCGAACTTATAGGGCGTTAAAATCGTATACAGAGCGTCATTCACGCTTTAGTCTTCGTTTGTTCGACTGACAGCGAAGCAAGCAAAATTAGACAGTACTGCGATGACATTACAATTTAAATTCAACGTTTTAGCTTTTTCATATTCCTTTACATATCATTACGTTTAAATACGAGTATGTTGACTTGGGACTTTTTTTTTTTTTTTTGCTGTTTTTGTATTAGACCCGTCGTCCATTTACGTCGTCCATATTAAGTCAATGTGTGTTTCATAACAAATACAAAAAAAATTCCTTAAACGACATCTATTTATTTATTTATTATTCAAAATTTGTCATTTACTACGTATGAAACTATAGTGAAACAAAAAAATATACTAATACTTATTTGTTATGCAAGGCTGCATAGTTGTTGTTGTTTGATGCGAGTGCTCGTATTGAAAGCTGAGCAAGCGAATGATTCTAACATTGAACCAAGAAAGAAGCGAGTGGTTCAGAAATAGAATCCTTTGCGAAGCGAGGGTTTCAAGACACGAGACGCAAAAAAATTTGCTGCCGAGCGCAACTTTCACCTGACTATAGCGAGGAAAATGGTAGATACAAGAAAAACACTTGAACTACAACAAAATAATTTATTAAGCTAAATTTATAATCGTTGTCAATTTAATGTCAACAATAATAAGAAAAAATATACCAACTGATTTATATTACATAAATAATGTACGCGACAAATTACGTAGTTGAACGTGTCATTAAGTTTTTATTTCATCGAAAGAAAAATTTAGGTTAGGTTGAAAATGTGGAAAAAACGCTTTTGCGTGCAAATTTCTAATGAGACAGAAAGCCGTTACGAGCTAGTGAGGTGAAAAGGTTATTTATACAGATTCTGCGTTCTTAGACGACAAAAGTCCTTTTAGCTCTTGCAGGTTGTTTCGATCAATGAATATTTGAATTAAATTATGTTTACGTACAAAGAGTTTCTTTCTTTTTCTAAACTAAAAAGTAAATGCGCCTTTGACCTCCATTTCAACTAAACAAAATACTTCGTGCGAATCCTTGGAATATCCACAACATAGGGTTGGAACCTCAGCCTACGGCTGGGCCACCGAAGATGAACGAGGAAAGTGGAATTAAATTGCGCAATTCCCTCGTACACTCTCCGTGATATATTACTGTAGAATACCGATAAGCAGACAACTTTACGGCAGCGTTCAAGGTTTTGTAACTTCACTTCTAATGAATTCCGAGTCACATATATACCTCCTTGGTACGCTATTCAACTGACTCAGATGACGGGCGCAGTGGCGATGCCAGTGGCATTGCGACTATTAAGGACAAAACCTATCCCTATTTACCGACCAGAGAGATAGGTTTTCGGGAAAGACTACGGCCGTCCAAGCCAAGCCCTCCGCTAGTGATACGCTTGAAAGGGTTGTAACCCTAACAAGCCGTGACCAGGTTCAGGTTCAGATCCAGAAATTTGTTTCAAGTCGGTTAAGGAAAGAAAAGGTGACAAAGAAGTAAGGCCCAAAAGGGCCGAGATATACTGAATTACAGATACATATTCATAGGTACATGATAAGGTTGTAGTGGCTACAAACTTATTAAAATTGGCACATGATTTAGATTAGTAGTGATTATAAAATTAGTAAAGGAATCAAAATTAGACGCGATTGAATTTTAACCAGCTCCGTACGTGTCGCGATCGAGCAGGGAGTAACGATGGAACGAAACAGAAGGCGACGCTAAAGAGCTATGGAATAATTCAAATTTTAAATTTAAATACGAGAGATTTAAACACACCGTCACAAGCCTTTGCGGGCGTCTCTGGCGGACCCGGACTTGGGTATGGTCTCGCTGGGTTTGTGGTTAGCTGCAGACGGACATGTTTGTCTGCCCCGGTTTCGCATGTTTCCGGGGCATCTGTCTCGTGAGTTGCTAGCGCGTCTTAGTAACGGTCTAGTTGAGGGCCTGAAGCTATGTCCGGACACTATCGCAGGACACTGCGACTGGCATCTCCCCCTGGCTCGGAGAGCTAGTAGGGGATAAGCTAAATATCCTCCGGTCCGTCCAGCCGCTTAGGTTATTGGGAACTGGAGAGTGCCGGGAAGTGAGCATGCCTTACAGCTCCGCCACCAATGAGGAGATTTGGTAGTGGACTCAGAGTCGACGGCTTGGCGGTGGCAACCGCCAGTTGTGCAATGCGCAACGGGAAATGAGCGTGCCTACAGCTCCGGTACCCAACTGGAAAATAGGGAGGGTACTGTACGTGCACCCAGGGCGACTCACCCGAGGCACTAGCTTCTCGAAGAACCAGATGAAGTCAAGTGGCAGAGGTCTGTGACAACTCTGTGCACTGGCTGATCTGGGGTCAGAACCTGAACTTATAAGGTTCTTGTGCGCGCACAGGTTACAGTTCTCGTATGTCCTAAAAGTAGGTAGGGAGGGTCTCTATAATCAGAACTAACGTAGAAAGATATGGTAGTTTGTTAAGGACAAGCTTGCCACTTACTACCACGTGCACGACTTGTTCGCCCGGTCACTTGGTATTATAGAAAAACAAAATGTCTTTGCTTTTGGAAGTATTTTTTTTATATTGTTGTCATTTGCATTGAATATGGTTTCTCAAATTATTTTTGTTTTTATGCTGTAATTTTATGTTCTTTTATTTTCTATTTGTATAAATCTTTTTAGGTATTAGGTTTTGGTTTTTCTTCTCGTGTCTCATTAATAATAATCAAGTATATGTTTTTTCTTTTTTCTTTCGTACATCAATCGGGCCTAAAATGGCCTAAATAAAAATAACCAATGCAATGAACTAGTAAACACTGCTTATTCAATAGAAACGTTTTTTAGAATTTGATAGAAATTTAACAGGTATTAATACATTATTAACCGATTTTAAAAGAGGAGGAGGTTCTCAAGTCGACTGCATTATTATGTTACGCGATGTCTTTGGCGTTGTGAACCGATTTTAATGTTTCTTTTTTTTGTTGGAAAGAGGGCACCCCAGTATTGGTCCTATTTAAATTTGAGGAAAATATTCAACCTCTAAAGGTGGCAAACTAGGCGGTAAATCCAGTTTAGCGTACTTTCCGGTGACCAATTTCAATAAAACTTGGCAAATAGATGTAATACCATGAACTTTTGAAGTCTATTTTTTATTTAAAAAGTTATATGTATGTCATATCTTTTGAATTACCAACTCATCTATTAACAAAATATGCAAATTTTTTCATTTTCATTCCGTGTTCTCAATATTAGCACGGGATGTAATCATTATTCGTTTGAATAAAGTGGAAATTCGTGGAACAAAATACAATTTTTGCCGCCTTTATTCCGATATCCCATCATTTTCCACCAGATGTCAGCTGTCTATTGGCACTATTATTTTCTCTTTCCTTTTACCTAGATCAGTGAGGCATAAAAACGTCTTTATCTTTCATAAGGTTGCGTAATAACATTTTTGGTATACATTATGTTCCTTCCACTGGATTTTGAAACTGAAAAACATGTATTGTGAACTATTTCTTTGCGACCTTGTCCTTCAGCACCTGTAGCATAATATGTAATAAGACAAGTAATGGTAATACTATACAAACAAAAAACGAAAGTAAGCTATTTCTGCAACCAATGTTGTATTATGCAGTGGCTACAACATACTTAATAAAAGAAAGCAAAAGAAGCAACACTGGTAGATGTCATCATTTAACAAGAGCGTCGTCGTTAAGTTGTTAAGATTTTATTGAATTGAACATCTTAGTTTGTTTAACGGATTTATACTATAGATTTTGTAATTTGAATCATTTGAACGCTGTCAAATATTGAATGAGTGCCAAAAGTATGGGACACCACGGGCGCGTTCGAGCGGCCCTCTTCCCATGGCGCGTTGGCTCAAGCTCGCGCGGCGCGGCCCGTGATGCCGCGGGTCATCGGAAGCCGCATTTACGCGCCTTTCCACACATACAAGCCGCCTTGCTGCGTATGAATGTCACGATTATACTTAGCTTTTAAATTTTAAATTACCTATAAAATAAATTAGTTCTAGCTTCTAAAAATATTGCAAAATTTGAATTTACAGAATAAATTTAATAAAATATAGTCAAATTGCAAATGTTTACTTTTTTGTACTTCAAGTTTATGAGAAATATACGTTTTCAACTTTAATTTTGCCTTAAAAAAATCCATAAGGCGATAATGTAATGAAAAAGCCCGCGTACATAATTTAGGACATTACGGTCGACTTTAGCTGCATGTCATGACACTGTTTACGTGCAAGTATGATGAAAACACAAATTACGCTATGTTTTCTTTCTCCTTCATCGCTATTAATAATTGTCTCTGCGCTATGCCCCAAATTTGAAAGCTGCATTGAATGTTTGAGGTAAAAACAATTTAACTCTTCAAGGTTTAACGACCTCGAATGCCCAACAGTTTATACTATTGACCCTGGATGAAGAGGTCCCGGGTTCCATTCTCGGCAGGACTTGGGAAATGAACTTTCTTAAATTAGTTCTGGTCTGGTTATTCTGGGTAGTACACCAGAGTAATTTCCATTTTTCTGATACTCGTAGTACAGATAATTCTCTCATTTGCGACCGGATAATTGGTATGGTTGTCTGGGAAAAAAAATCTGATTGAACAAAAAAAATGAACCTGTGTTTAACAAAACTGAATAAAATTTATTCGTATTAAGAATTCAATAGGGGATGTACAGTCAACATAACATCAAGTAATACACTTTTGGTCGAATATCGTCTCCAGTGTAAAGGAACGAGATCCGTCAATATGTAGGATGATGATTGGTACATACATTAAAACGATATTACTTCCAGCTCATGAAGTCGCATTATAAATAGTATTATTATAAGATTCGAACCATAAGCTGCCCCTATTTGCAGAGCAATTCTTAAACCGTTAGACCACGGTAATCTTAATAAAGCAAGGTTGAAGTTTGAATTCTGTACTTAAGTAAGAACTATACGTTAAAGACCAAATTGGCTTAAAAGTTTCTTACAACGTAATCCACTAATGATGCAATCAGGAAGCCATACCAAAATGAATTTTACTGTTTACAGGTAAAAGATTAAGTTTGTTTAAGGAATTTAAAGGGTAGTTTTGGATATCAATGCCCGTAGCATGGAAGTATATGTGTGATAAACCTTTCCGTGACATTATTTGACGTATTTCAGTTGTTAAAGCTGTGTTGCCATTATTAATTTTTTTTTATTGCGAAAACTAAATCGGTAAGATACCGCACTATAGTCATTCGGTCTTTCGTTTATTTGATGATGAACTATTGTTACATATTTTAAAGAATAAGGATAATGATATGAAATTGCGTACATCTTTGTCATATAATCATCGCCGCGAAAACTATGGAACAAAAAATGCTTTTCGTAGTTTCAGTTTTTACATATTTTACATTTTATTAATTAATATTTACGAATTTCTGATTAGTCTCATGTATTGAACTGTATTAAAAATATTCTCCTTATCTTTTTCCAATATTTTTTTATGTATCAATTTGTTTGTTTTTGTTATTTCTTATTATCTCGTTTACCGCGATCAATTTTTACGTTGATAAAATTACTGTTCAAAACCGTCAAAATGTTTTAAAATCAACTGTGTCCTTGCGGCCATGTTTGGCACTGCGATATTCTTTTGCAGCCATTGGCTGTGGCGCTCGCAATGATACAAAAATGTAAAGTTACGGTACTCGCAATGTTAGCTATTATTGTGATAAAATTTTAAAATTTTAAAGGTTTATCAACTCGAATTTATCAGAAAAATGTGGTTAAATAGCTTTATCGCGGCTGCAAACTACAAGGGCAGATATCTTAACGCACAGGCTACACTACTATGACCGCACAGATAAATTTCAGAATTTTTATAGTTGTGTAGATGTTGTGTAGATGAAACAGGACCACCGGAATATACTGCCACCATGATTTGTAGGCAATAAATATCTTTTTGTGGAATATTACAGACTTGATTTTTAGTGAACCTGTATATAGTAAGGCTGAAAAGCGTGTGACGCTGCTGGTATCACTTAGAATGTTTTGTGGATTTAATGGAGCCAGGAAAGTAGTAGCCTCTGCAGCCTCCGCAGCCTCCACACATCTTGCTTAGTAAGTTTAAAGTTCAAAACTCAAAAGAGTAAAGAAATAGTGGTAATAAATCCAGTTTAATAAATATTATTCTCGTTTTATTAATATTTGTGATCTTTAAAATGTTTATCGCACAAGAGATGTTTGGTAACTGGTAAACGGCTCAAAAATTAACGAAAGGAGACGTGTTCGCTGCCGCGATCGAGCAGGGAGTGACGATGGAACGAAACAAAATCAGAATGGCGAGACAAAGGAATTAAAGAACGATTCAAAATTTAAGAACCAGTGGTCAGGAACCGGAGAAAAGGCGATAAAAAGGTGGAATGA
>NW_020654422.1:2896864-2896959 GCF_003589595.1 Hyposmocoma kahamanoa
GTGCCTAATATTCTAACATTTTTAAATGAAAAATTTAATAATGGCGCATCATATGGCACCATAAATTCGACAAGGTCCGCCTTATCACTTATAAT
>NW_020654422.1:2897059-2902004 GCF_003589595.1 Hyposmocoma kahamanoa
ATAAATTCGACAAGGTCCGCCTTATCACTTATAATAGGACAACAAGTTGGAAATGATGAAAGAATCAAAAGATTTATTAAAGGAGTCTTCCGATCAAAACCTCCTAGACCAAAATACAATTTTACCTGGGATCCTGGTTTAGTTTTAAACCATGTGGCCTTATGGTATCCACATGTGGATATAAGCTTGGAAAAACTAACTAAAAAGTTAGTCACTATATTAGCATTGACGACGGGACATAGGGTTCAAACCCTGTCTTTAATTAAACTAAATAATATTAAGGTGGTTCATCAAGGAATTCAGATACATATTCCGGATATCATAAAGACTTCAAAACGAGGTGCCCTACAACCAATGTTACATCTAAAAACTTACAACAATAAAATAGAAATCTGCCCAGTTCATATCATAAGATCCTATATAAATATCACACAGTCCATAAGAAAAGATATTCAAAATTTGATTATTACATATAAAAAGCCGCACAAAAATGCGTCTTGTCAGACTATAAGCCGTTGGATAAAGACTACTATAGAAGAAGCTGGTATAGATATGACCTCTTTTACGGCCCACAGTACCCGACATGCATCGACTTCAGCGGCAAAGAGGTCTGGACTTAATATAGAAGATATAAGGAAAACTGCAGGCTGGTCTCAAAATTCTGAGACCTTCGCCAGATTCTATAACCGCCCTGTAATAAATGATCCGTCGTCCTTCAGTACTGTTGTGTGTCAGACAATTGAGAACTATATATAAAATATGGTTCTTAATTGTCTTGCACACAAATTATTTAAAATTATTTCAAATGTGTAAGTGAATGTTTAAACCATAAAATAATTTAAAATAAAAATAAAGAATGTAAATCTTTATGACTATGTAACATAGACTATTCATTCACAACCCTAGCTTCAAACAGCTACATCGTTAAACCGTCTCGGACAAGGAGAGAGCATAATTGTATGATTAAACGAACTTACCTTAAGTGAAGTTCTATCATAATTATGCGAAGCTCCTTGTCCGAGACGGCATACCCATCCCTCCCAGAAATTTATCATCATTTCCTTTTTTGAATTTTTTCCCTAGATAGGGTTGTTCATGATAATACTTTAAACGTAATGACATTAGAGTTGCCATATCTAAACAAATATACGGCCTAGAAGTTTTTTGTTTTAGATCTTTAAAAATTGTGACGGCGCTTGTACAATCAACGTATACTACATCGTTAAACCGTCTCGGACAAGGAGCTTCGCATAATTATGATAGAACTTCACTTAAGGTAAGTTCGTTTAATCATACAATTATGTTACAATACAATACTACCTCACTGACGAGCATTCGCCTGTAATCGAATCAGTTGCTTTTACAATGTTAGACAAAACTGTCGTGTGACAAGTGGTGCGCACTGATGTTTCACGTGTGTTCTCTAACTACTGTAATGTTACAAATTGTGTTTTTTAAATAATATTAAGTAACGGTACGAGCAAGTCGTGCGCCTGATGGTAAGCTACACGTGTGTCCGTAACAGTTGCAGTGTCACTGAAAGCTTTAAATAGCATAGATCTGGGGGGCACTGTCACTGCGCCCATTACCCTGCACCAATTTCACCCAATTTCACCAGCACCCTTACCTTCAAAACCGGAACACAGCAACGCTGACATTACTGCTTGGCGGCAGAAATTGGTAAGGTGGTAAGCTCGAAATTGGTAAGCTCTACTGCTACATAATCATTACAGGTAGCGCATTGTAATGCTCGGTTTTCCTCACTCACCGATGCAATACTCGAATTTGAACAGTTACATTACAGGCGAATTCTCCCAGTGAGGGTGCGCCCTAAACGTTACTGCTATCCGGTTTTGAAGGCTTTCACCAGCAAATTCACAGGCACATGGGACATGTCAACTTATGTCTCAGGGTCACCGGCGCAGTGGCAGTGCCCGTCTGATCTTTGCGTGTTAAAGGTCCGAGTGCCATTGCAACAGTTATGGACGGTCGTGGACTCGTTTGTCCCATCACTTGGTTACAAAAAGAAATTACTTGCAGAAACTGTTGATCTCTAAAAACCAAGTACCAAGAGTCCTGATAAAATTATCTTAAGGATTTTTGCAACCTTAATCCAGTACCTAAATCCTCTTTCACTTTTATTTTCCGAATAGTTTTATGTGATCCAAACCAATTTGTGCAAGTCATAAACTGAATTGACACCAAGTGACCAAAACTATGCGGATCTAGTCCGTCATTAAATTAATTATAATGCGCCTAGTCCCAACTGGTGCCATTACTCGCACGTGTTTCGTGGCTTGTTTACATTGTGTGTGATAATTTAGTAGCGAGTAGCGGTTTTGGATCGATGTATCTATCTCCGATCTTATAATGATACACCTGCGAATTTTCTACATTACGTATTACTTAAAAGTTCCCCGATGTCGTTAACCTATTTTTCGCATTTGGGCAAAATTATCACAGTGGATCGTCTTATATCCTTTGTGGGCTTTCATTCCATGTCGTTTGAGACTCAATGTGTCATACCCATCTCCTTTTTGGAGGTCGATAGTGTTTACCACCTTATTTACTTAGCTCCTAAGGCGCGCCACGCACTGACGAGACCGCTCGGTAGAGGATTTTTAGGTGAAGAAAGATTATTACCTTAAAGCTATGGCATTAAACTTGCAATTTCAATGATATTGCTGGTAATAACAAAAATAAAGCTGCAGGTTGTTTCGGGATACCGAGCCGGCCGTCGTCAGCCCGTCAATGGGCGCCGGGCTTTATTCAGTTGCTATAAACACGATCACAAAAATGCTTCTCTTTATTTATTTAACCTTCTTTTTTACGAATTTACAAATATATTTTACTAGTCTAGTCTACTCTGACGTTCCTACATCACATTCGTAATTTATATCTCAAACTAAGAATCAATGAATAAATTCATTGATTCTTAGTATTCAATAGTAAATTTCGCTTTCACTCGCTGATTACTAAATTCTCAGTCCGCGTGAAGTAGATTCACAGAGATCAGTGTCGCAGCTACGTGACGTCACGATCCGGTTCGTAATGAGTGACTTCAAGCGATTGACGGATTAATTGGGGGAGAGGGTTAAATTGAACGATCGGTTTCGAGTTTTGTTTTTAGCATGTTTATAAATTGTGAACATTTGTAAAACCTTTAGACGACATCGAAAAGCCAAGTCATTCAATAGGAAACGTTAATGATGTTATATTAATTAAAATCAATTTGTACAGGTACTTTGTGCCGATCCATTCAATTTAGTCATTAATTACCATTTTCTATTCCTTTGAGTCTGAGTAATTTAAAGATATAGCAGTTTGCAGTAGTAGAGCTTGAAAATCCAGACAAGTGCTGCCACCTTACCCATTTCTGCCGCCAAGCAGTCATGCTCACATTACTGCGTTCCGGTTTTGAAGGATAAAGGAAATACCACCAATATAACAATTGACTATTTGGCGATGTCAAGTGTATAATGAAACAATAATTGAAAAAATAGAAGCAGTAGAGGTCCTTGTGAAAGCGTTCGTCCAGGGAAGTGCTGCCACTTGATATATTTCTACAGTAAGAGTGCTGGTGATTACAGGCATATGGGACTTGTCAAGTTATGTCTCGGGGTGGCTGGCGTAGTGGCAGTGCCGATTTAAAGCTCTGAGTGGTACTGCAACGGTTATGAATAGGCGTGTCGCTTACCCGGCGCTAGGTATCTTAAAAATAACATACAAATGGGAACTAGTGGTGCAACGCAATGCGATTGGTTCACAGTACTTGTATATTTTAATTAATAAACCCAACTTCTTATTTTCATGTTCACTAACAATGTTCATTTGACTATTGCAAAATAATTGGGTAACAATATCATAAGGTCGAATAGAGTAATGATTTCTCATTGGGAGTACCTAATCATTCGATTAGGTACTCCCGGAGCTTAAGCACGAGGTCACTTGCTTTCTAGACACGTTGCCCTATAATGCAATTAAGTACATTTTAAGAGAGGTAACTTAGTGCTGATTGTTAAGAGCCTTAATAGTAATTAAGCCTAGCGTTAATAGTTGTTCGTTCGTGTGTGTCGTATATTATTATACAAGTAGCTTAGAGATTTAAGTGATTTAGAATGTAGAAATACGACCCTATATTATGTTTGTAAGCATAATATAAACATACATAAATATAAATAAGTAATCATCGGCGTCAGAGTATACGCTGGTATTCCATATACAGATTTTTCATGTTTTTTAAATGCTGACTTTAAGATTAACTGTCTATGTGGACGAGGCAGATTGTTCCATTATTGTGATATCATAAGCTACACACACTCAAAGACTCTTGTTTTATGAAATGGCGTTACCAATAAAAACTAATTATCCTGCGTAAATTATATGATTAAGTATGCCATTTTCATTAACAATGTAGGTGGACTTTTGTATCTGACAATGGAATGTACCAATGTATAATCAGTACAGATTACTAAAAAAACCGACCTCAAAAGTACGTGGAATTACATATAATTACCACGTTTTATTGAAATCGGTTACCGGAAAGTGCGCAAACCCGGATTCATCTCCTAGTTCGCCACTAAACGAGACTTGACACAGAAGATAACAAAAATCGGTTCTCTTGAGTATATTGAGAGAAAAACGCGTTGAATTGGAAAATAGCAAAATCAAGCAAAATCAACTATTAAAATAAATGCTCTTTATAATAAAATTTAGACGCTATTTATAAAAATGAATCTTCATGCGTGAACAACCATCCTTAGAGGTGAATGATTTTCTTCAAAATTAAATGGGACCACTATGGAGGTACCCTATTTCCAACAAAAAAGAATCATGAAAATCGGTTCACCAATACCGTAGTTATCGCGTAACATACATACAAAAAAACATACAGTCGAATTGAGAACCTCCTCCTTTTTTTGAAGTCGGTTAATTAAAAGTGAAA
>NW_020654422.1:2902104-2919561 GCF_003589595.1 Hyposmocoma kahamanoa
GAAAAATTCAAACTGTGGTGTACTACAGTCTAAACTCTCTCTTTCGACAAGAGATTATGACCAGGCCATCAAGGAGTGAGGCACTGCCGCGGGAGGCAAGCATCACTCCTTACAAGTATTTTTTATTTGCTTCAACCATTTTTTTTTTGTTAATCCGGGGGAATCTGCTTACAGATACCCCGGCCCCGCGGGGGCAGAACCGGGGTTATGTGGAACTGGGCTGAACCCTGAAGGGGAGCAACCCGACCGCACTAAACCCCCGGAGTGTTCCTCCTCTCCGCTGTAGGTGGGGGTGCCGGTACGCTGTTGCACTCGTCTGCGCCCCCACCAGCGGCTGGCCGCGCCCTGCGCAGCCTCTCCCCGAGAAGGGAGACACATCGGTCCCCAGATTCCGAATGTGAGACTCGCCGAACACCAGACGAATCTTCCATCCCGGGCCCTTTTATGCTGGGCAACGAACTCCCCCGAGTCCGCTACCCAGGGGCCATAGGGGGCCAGGACAGCATCCACTCAACTGTGAAGTTCAGTGGCTGCTCCCCCAGCCCCCGCGGCGGATCTGATGACAGGCTCCGCCGCAACACCTAACGCACTACCGTGCGGACTCTCCGAAGAGAGTCCCGTGGAGCGCCCACTTTAACCCTGCCTATAGCGTGCACACTCGTTTTTAACCAATTTCAGAAAAAGGAGGAGATTCTCAATTCGACTGTATTTGTTTGTATTTTCTGTTACGCGATAACTTTTTTTTGAACCGATTTATTTGTGAACTGATTTTGATGACTCTTTTTGTTGAAAAAGGGGAACCTCAGTATTGGTTCCATTCAAATTTTGAAAATATGCCACCTCTAAGGGTAGCAAACTAGGGAATGAATCCGGTTTCGCGCACTTTCTGGTAACTGATTTCAATGAAACTTGGCAAATTTAAACATAAAAAAAGTTAAAAAGCAGAAACTTTGGAGGTCAGTTTTTATTTTATAAAAAAGTTATTTAATATTTATCTAAACTAACTATCAACTAACTAAACTAAACTATCATTACATCGTATGTACCCATTGCGATAATCTAGACAATATGACTAATATTTATAACGCTATTTTATACAATTTGAAGAAGGCAAAATTAGATTAATTAAATTGGGTTAGGATCAACGTCGTTTTCAACAGGATAAATACTATTTCCTGCACTGTAATAACGTTTATCTAACAATTTAACGAGATAAATGAAGGAGTTCTCGACGAAATTACTTGTTCTTATTAATAGCCATCGTGAAGTTTTTCCTATTCATCTGAATAAGTCGATAATACTGTTTACTAACTCAATAAGATGTTTTAGTGATAGCTGCTTTCCGTGCTCATGTACTCATATACACTTCCAAAATATGTACAGTTCTAAATAGTGTCAAAATTCTCACTATATTCTCATCACACATTATATTATTTTTTTACGGTAAATGTAAAATTTTAAATACTTGGTATCCGTTGTTTTGTGTACATTCAAATAATTTGGTAAAAGTGTAAAAAAGTTTTTATTTTATATACAAACTATTTATTATTCTTATTATTATTTTTCCTACAGTCACAGTGTTCTAAAGTAAACATTTAAAAAAAATCTAACCTTAAACCCTTGGAGGATGGAAGAAAATAAAGGAAAGGAGCTGCCCTATATATGGGATAAACGTCCCTACCTAAACCAAAAATGTCCACCACAAATGGCGGATTTCTTTAGTGTTGTACCATAATCATCGACAGTTCAACATCGACGTGCAAATGTATGGCTTGAATATTGAAACTGTTTTTTTTCTCTCATATTTGTAATTTATATAGTTTGCTGTAATCAAAGTATGATAATAATTGGGCTGATGCGTTTGGTTTGCTTATAAACCCAACAAAATCACAGGCAATAATCGTAGGTAGCAACAGACTTTACTGTAGGTTGGACATTGATAATCTCGCCAAGGTTTCGTATAATGGAGTGAGTCTTGCATATGCTGATAATATAAAGAACCTGGGTCTGATAATCGATCATACACTGTCTTGGAGACCACAGGTAAATGAGGTTAGTCGACGCAAGCATTTTTCCTACCATTCTCTCAAGCGGCTTCAATTCTTCTTCCCATTCAATACCAAGGTTATGCTTGCTCAGTCTTTACTACTTCCTCTTCTCGATTATGCCGATGTTTGTTATTTGGATGCTATTGAGGAGCCGCTTAACAAACTGGAGCGCCTACAAAATCTGGCAATCCGTTTCATATTCGGTTTACGGAAATATGACCGTGTCTCTGAATTTCGGACCAAGTTGAAATGGCTACCAATCCGACTTCGCCGAGATATGCACGTTCTTTGTCTCCTTTACAAAATTCTACATTACCCCCAGCTTCCTCATTATCTGAGTTCCCGTTTTTCTCCCTTCCCGAGTTCCAAGTTCCCGCCCAAAACGTACCTGTGACACTAGATCACTAATAAATCCCCAATCCAACTCGAAATTCTTCCACAACTCTTTCACGGTAAGTGCAACTCGTATGTGGAATAAACTGCCTGCTGGCATTCGTGACAGTCCATTGGTGGCATCTTTTAAACATAAATTAAAAGAGCACTACCTGTCAAACGCGTTAGATAGCTAATAGGTAACATATATTATAAAGTAGTAATTTATTTAGTTTTTAATATATATTCTGCTTATGTTTGTATTTATGTATATAAAGTTCATGTAGGTGTGTATGTCTGTCATATGTATATATTATCATCTTTTATATATATATTTATGTATATATTTTATTAATTTTTTTTTACTCACATTTAAATTTAAATTTTATTGTACAATAATTAGTCCCGCAGACTTTATTTTTCACCTAGGCTAGGGTTGGCTGGAAGAGATCTCTTCTAGAGAAAAGTTCACGTTTGTATATGTCCTTTATAACTTGTGTTTCATGTATCTTTTCTTTGTGCAATAAAGAGTTATTATTATTAATAATGCATTCAGGATGCTGATGGGGCTGCCGCGGTCCTGCAGCGCGTCAGGGATGTTCGCGGAGGCACGTGTAGATTGCTTCTACACCAAGATGCGTAAACGATGTACATCCTTGGCGCGCAGTATTCGGCCAGCCCCAACAGCATCCTGAACATGATCGCGAACCGACTCGACTGTCTATACGTGAATCATTGTGTAATGATTCACGTACTTAAAAATAAGTAGTAATGTCCTATTGTGCTTTGTCTTTGTTGTTTTGTGTACATTTACTAACATTAGATTGAAGTAATTTTGTAACTAACACCTTGGGTCCATGCTACCTAAATAAATGAATTTATTATTATTATTAAAATGTTTAATTAAAGTAGATCAATATTCATTGTCATAAGAGAATATCCGAGATGATAGATATGAGTTTTTGAATTTATTATTTTGCATTTATAAGTGCTCACATATTACGAAAAATAATATAAATCTCTATGCATTTCCAATCTAAAGACTGATATTGTATATTTTTTAAAAGGTCTTCAAATAGTTTAAGCTGTTTTGTATTCATGCATTGGTATAGAATTAATATCAGTGATTTTGATTTAGGTGAATCTAACACTTCCATTTAATTATTGAAAATAAAAACCTCATGGGGTTTTAATAACAGAATATCGATAATGTGTCTACTTACAAGAACAACTCTATCTCAAAATAATCGTTATCAACAATCTTCAAAATATACTAAGAACACGCAATCTAAAGTAACCAAAGCAAAATTCGGCAAGACTTATGAATAAACTACTTAAATGAGTCTAATTACATGAGATATTTGGGCTATTGTATGATTTATAGTCAAAAAATAACACATGCCGGTGTAATGTAACATTTGGTTGATTTTCGCCCTTTTTACTGCCGCACCCCTTAATGCCGCAGCAACGCATTTTAATCAATACTTCTCTTCTCACTGTCCATATTTTTATCCAAATTTATTACAATTCATGCGAATAATTTACATTAAGCATTTGGCGAAACATTGGTTTTGACATTTTATGTACTTCCCTTTGACAACGAGATATGGATGTCAAAGCGTACTCCAAAAATGGTAAAATGAGGACAGTTGACATTTATGAAGACGTTACGTATTTTCGATTCCCGTGTTTGACATAAATTAATGTAGTGCTACGCATTTACATAAATCAATATAGTCTAAGCTTAAATCCTAGACTATGGAAACCGAAGGATATGTTATATTGATATGTATTATTGAAGATTAATTTGGACGCAAGTCGTCTGTACAACACTACATTTATTCATTCGTTTGTACAAGCACATCCTTTCTCGCCCCACACGTCATTCCATCTTTTTTCGTTTCGTTTCTTTCCATGTCAAATAAGTTAATCTGGTTTACTCAATAAAATTACATAGTATTTTCTTGATTTCGTTGTTTAATTCATCGTATATAAATCAGACGTTATATGTATGTATTTAATGCATTTAGACGTTGAAAACATAAACATTTTATTGTCTTTATCGAGTTCTTAGGTTTTCGCGATTGTTACACATAGGAAATGAAACTATTTTTCCGGATTTAAATCCCGTATATTTGTTTTTTCAAACAAACTGACGTTTCGGGCCCTTTACAGGTCCCATGGTCACGGTTGACTGAGGTGGTACAGTCTTCAACCAGTTATTTCTAATATTGATGCAAACCACCCTATTTTTTTCCACTATAGTTACAATAGTTATTAATTAAATACCTTATTTTTAATTTTACAAAGAAAATATTCCAATTTACATTATATTAAGTTTTACAAGTTATTTTATTAAGTTTAATTTATTATTGATTATTAATAGAAATTAGAATAAACTAAAACATATTAATTAGTACTGCAGTCTTATGTCTGTTTGGGATTTTTTAATAGAGGAAATAATGGGTCCCAAACTGGTGGCACGGAGAAACCATCTTCCCTGTTGAAATTAGGATGTTTTTTAATTTCAATGACCTCTCGCAGCATCCTGGGTAGATAACGGACTTCTTTTGCAAGGACCTGGGGCTTGTCAAACTTCATTGAATGTGTAGGTTTATCCATGACATGCTCGCAGACTGCAGACTTGTTTACGCGACGGTGTTTGATCAGCTATATGTTCTTTGACGCGGGTAAAAAACTTCGCTTTGTTTGTCCAATATAAGAGAGATTTTATTGTCTTTGTTTAACTTCTGCGTACCGCCGTAAGCCAAAAGAGATAACACTACATTGATTTATGTCAAATACGGGAACCGAAAATACGTAACGTCATCTTAAATGCCAACTGTCCTCATTTTACCATATTTGGAGTACCATTTGACATCCGTATCCGGTTGTCAAAAGGAAGTACATGAAATGTTAAAACCAATGTTTGGCCAATGCTTTATTGAATTATTAGCATGAATTGTAATAAATTTGGACAAAAATATTGACAGTGAAAACAATTAAGTATTAATAAAAATTTGTCGCTGCGGCATTAAGGGGTGCGGTAGTAGAAAAGATGGAAATCAACCGAATGCTACTAATGTACCGGTGTTATCACCGGCATGTGTTATTTTTTGTCTATAAATCATACAATAGCCCAAATATCTCATGGTATGTATATGGTCTCAAATTACATGGTAATTAGACTCTTTTAAGTAGTTTATTCATAAGTCTTGCCGAATTTTGTTTTGGTTACTTCAGATTGCCTGTTTGTTAGCATATTTTGAAAATAAAATCGTTGATAACGATTATTTTGAGATAGTGTTGTTCTTGTAAGCAGACATATTATCGATATTCTGTTATTAAAACAATTCACTACGAGGTTTTCATTTTTTCATTATTATAATTTTTATTTTTAAAGTTTAACTACAAATGAAAAAGAAAGAAGGAATGGTTGGAAATCATAGGATTGCCGAACATAAACATTGGATCAAATATCATCTTCGTTTGTTCGCTCCAATTTGAAGAGTCAAATTTTAATAGAACTTTGAATGTAACTATATTACATGATAATGCAATTCCATTGTCGTATTTATTGGTACATAATTTTATATTTAATTTTGAGGAAACAAGAGATATTGCTAGGCATTCTCAGATCCTTAAAACCATCCACTCGTTTCTGATTTATCCCCACTGACAACTCTAACATTATATAACATGTATTAGACGTAATAATTATAGGCGCCCAATAATAAATAGCAGCAGCTGCAATAACTTGTACGTCATCCACATAGTTTCAATGTAAATGATAACTGACAGCGACCAACGTGTGGGCAGCTACACAAAACTCATATACAATGGCCTTTTGTAATGCTCTTTTTCAAACTTGTCGAGCGTGTAGACAGCAGCACTAGTTGTATATCAATTCGCTGCGCTCGCGTTGGCCTAGTGCAAGAATACTTGTTTACTCTACAGCCAACAGTACAGCCAAGTAAAACTTCTAATTTTTAGGCTAGTGTAACTTGCCAGTAAATTGACAAAACACGAGCCTGATATTGGATTTTCAGTCATATTGTGATAGTGGAGTAAAACAAGTAGGACAACTCCATACAAAATAACAGCGCGGTTTGTATGTGTGCGCAACCGCCACGCGCGCCGTGTACGGATGCACACATTCGCATAATAAAGAGAGGCGCGTTGGAACGACCAGTGTTATGCAACGCTAATGCATTGCCAGAATATGCAAGTCCGTACAAAGCGGGCGACGGGTGCGCGCACATACAAACCGCACTGCGACGTTTGTATGGACTTACCATACTTGTTTTTTTATTCTACTATGGTATTGTCGTCAAGTTTGGTTAATTAATGTCTAAAGTAAGGTCAAACTTCGTGAGACTCCTCATAATAAAGTAAAATATAGTTGAATCCAAACATGTCCTCTACTATGCTATGTCTAATATATATAATAAAAATAAAGTTTCCATCATACCAAACAACTTAAGTCGAAAAAGGAACATTAGAAAAAAAGTATTTTTCCATACATCATACAAAAGTGTTATTGCATCTATGTGTACACCTGACCGCAAGTTATTCGCGTCGATCCTAACGTGCACCAAATCCATTCTGCACAAAGTATCGCCAAGCCGTAATGTGAGCATTACTGCGTTCCGAACGTATACTATGTTCTACGAATTGCTACAAATGTCGATCCGGGGAATGTGTGTAATTGAATCCAAAAGGAAATTGCATTCCAAACGCTGAGTTCCGATGCAACTCTTTCGCCTCTAATATTTGCATTGCTCGTCAACTAACGGAATTTTCCTCTTGAATTTTCACAGCCAAAACTTACATTTATTGAGAAAAATTCCAAATCTCCTTGAGTAACTCTAGTGGAAAATGTTTTGGTGAAATGTGAACTTGTCAATAGAACTTTTTACATTTTGTTACCCTTTCTTTAGTAAAACGTTGCCTATTACAGTCGATAGCTACGCACCGTACACGCTCATTTCATAATAATTAAAACCCACCAATTATAAAATGACAATGAAATCGAAGGCAAGTAGGCCACGCCCATTTTTCACTATGTATTGATCTATGCACCTCCGCGGACGCATCTTTTATGTTATACTAAGTGACGGGAAGAACAGTCGCGTGCCTGGTGGTACGACAAAGATCGGGGCACTGCCATTGTGCCCGTCACCCTGAGACATAAGTTCACAAATCCCATATGCCTGTAAATTCATCAGCGCCCTTACCCTACTAAATCGGAACGCGGTAATATTTACATTACTGATTTGCGGCAGAAATAGAAAAGGTGACAGTACTTCCTTAGAGGAACTCTTTTAGAAGGAGCTCTGCTGCTAATGCGCTACCACAGATGAGTCTCTTCCCTTAGTGCGAACTCATGTGAGATGATCGGTAAAATCACAGACCGTGGCAAAACGCCGTATAGACCAGTCACCGGCGGAGAACCGGGAAAAACTGTTTGCTAGATCAAATGGTTTAGGTATTTACTGTTGAATAATGTTTTTACAAAAAATCTACGATACATCTAAGGATATTGTTTAAAGAATGTACTAATGTGTATACGATAAGATATACTTTATCCGATCATATAAAACCCTGAAAATAGGTTAAATAAAAGTTAAAAATTTTTTTTTAATAGTATATCTAACTTTGTACATAATTTTTATATGGAGATATTTTTCTTTAAGTACTAAAAGAGAACCTGATAAATTTTGGGTCTAAACTGAAGTCCTATTAGTTATTAAATTCACTAAATAGGAAATTGCCCAGCGAGTTAACGACACGCCGTCAGTCGCCATCGGGCGGTTGTTCAAGTCAGATCAGTGTCAAATTTTCTTCACCTGATATTATTTTATTCATATTAATTTACAGCACGAGGATCGCGGGATGAGAGGGGCGACCTACGTCTTTACTTCCTAAAATCTAGGCTCGCGTTAAAATACTTCGCCTTAAGTGGTTATTTCTTTTAGTTTGCGAGCATCGAGTGTATATCCAGAAATAGTGATGTAACAAGAGCCATCCGTTCCTGACAGGACATCAGGCAAATTGGCCTTAAATCACTTTTAAATATCAACTCTCGAGTGCGCTAAAATCACAAATTAGAAAGCTGAAATAGTACAGCGCCAACAATTGACCTGTGTGTACGTCTTCGTATATTCCAAAAATATTCGGTATTTATTGTAATAAAGATATATCTCTAACTATGGGGGCTGTTCCATTCGGTGGTTTGGGAAAAACAGCAAAACATCTAATTACAAAACAAATGGAATCACATTTCATCGGTAATTAAATATGAAATACATATGTAATTGTTCAATTTAAGTCTGTTATAGCAACGTTCAAGTTAAACTGTTCGATTTGAGGTAACGACACCCGTCAATTGTTTTGAATTCGGGCTGCCAGTCGGAGCGCAGTTATCATCGTAATGATATGGCAGAATAATTTTCAAACAAATTAAACGACACTTCGTCTCTATTTCTGGTTATAAAATCGATGTTTGTAAGTAAACAAGAGACGAACCATATTTCAATTACAATGACAACATATTGATAAATCATTTCGGATTATGTATTCGGGTATTTTTGCCATCTCACAATTTCTGAGGTAATATCAGAAAAAAAAACTTAAAAGCAAAAGTAGTGTCAAGCTTATTTATCGTTATGTTGGGTCCTGATAAATAAAATAAATTCGTCAACTGTTTGGCGTTTTTAGAAATATTTATTGTGTGAACCAGTGTAGAGAGCGACTTTGCAAAATTATTTTTTATATTTGCAAAGAAAATCCGTTGTACCGTAACTTATATACCCGCCCACGTTTTCCTACCCTAACTTAAGAAGGTAAAAGTACAATAAGTCCTTTTCCGATGTTTTATATAACTTCCTGCTACAATAACGAACACAATTGACGTGAAATGTTTGATTTTATGCTTGAACACTCAACGTATATCCACTACGTTGAGTAAAGACTTTATATTTTCGCCCAGTAACTTAATATAAGTTGAAATTCCGTGTACAGTGTATACTCGTAGTTTACAGAGTATACAGTATACGGTTTGACAACCTTGATAGCCCGAAGGTTAACACTGTGGGCGCTGGATGCAGAGGTTCCAAGTCCCGGATTCGATTCCCGGTAAATCCTATTTCAGAAATTCAATGTTCTTAAAATTGATTGTAACATCTATTCTCCTTATGGAGAGCAATAAAATGATTGAGTACCTATTGAACTTTTCTATATTGGTTCTGGTCTGGATGTTCAGGGAAAAACAGGTCGTGTGTACTCTGGAGGGACTTCGCTCAGTCATGGGAATTCTTGCAGCTACTGTATGCAAAGAACCGCACCGTAGGGTGTCCCAAAATTCACGCAAGATGATATAATTTTTATAGAAAACACAGGTTTATAATTAAAAAAAAAAAAATTGTGTGGTAAAGCATGTAGGGTAAATGGCCTCCACGGCTTTGGTGGCACATTTGCACTTTTTTCATGACATTTTTGATGACCGTTTTACAGGTTTTGTGGTTTTTTGAAATCAAAGTTTTATATTACAATCCCACGACCACACATGCCTTTAGTAGCAGAAGATCTCCTTGTGAAAGAGTTTGTCCAGGGAAGTACTGCCTCGTTACCTATTTTCTGCCGCCAAGCAGTAATGTCAGCATTACTGTTTTCCTGTTTTGACGGGTATAAAAAAAAGGTGGATATTGAGCACTGTAATACAGTGCTCAATTTCCACCTTTTTTTCACGAGATTCCACTACAGTTATGCAAAGTGGTCTCTCTTGCCTTTTAGTTTCATTACTTTTCGTGATAGACTGGCGTTCAGCGTTGGGGTGCTTTCCCAGCCAGTTTTGACACCGTAAATGCTGTCCACGTGTCATTATGAGAAGATTTTGCACATTTGCGTATAGTCGTTCTTGACCATTGGTAGGGGAGGGACAATACGGGTTCCGGTCCTACAGCAACTGCTTCCGACCCTTTTTTGACCAGTTCATCTGCCGCGTCATTGCCACGTGAGCCGCTGTGTATTATAAACGACTGTAGAGTTATGTGGTTGCGTATACATATCTCCATGAGCGCTTGATGGTATAAATAAGCCCTCGGTGCCTGAAGTACTGACATGCTATCGGAGAGTATGTTGGTGGTTTATTAACAACATAAGGGTCAGGCCTGAATTCCAGTCTAGTTCGGCTAAGAACATTGTGGATCACGTAAGACGTTTAATGGTTTAATCAATTTTGGAAACATAAGTACTTTTAATCAAGCTTTAGAGTGCTGAATGGTACCCTGAATGAGAGTTAAATTCATCCCTTTGATACTTAGGTTTCCCCTGGCAGTACTAACAATTATGTGCACCTAATCTTACGATTTCTCTGTTTATAAGCCCTTTTAGCCGATTGTTGCCGTGGTAGCCTAATAGTTTAACCGACCGCCTCTCAAGCAGAGGCCGTGAGTTCTACGTACAAAATTTTATTTGAAGTTTATCAAGAGTTTTTCGGTGAAGGAAAACGTTGTAATGAAACCTGCATGTCGAAGAAAATTTACAACCTTTGGCGGACTTTGGCCTGAACCCTTTCTTGATAGGACACCCGTGCTCAGCAGTGGTACGTATAAGGGTTGATAATAATATAATCGAATCAAAGGATTTTTTTTCTAAGTGTTCGATCTTTGTATTAATAAAATATAACAAATTAGTGGAGTTTTTTTACAAAAAAATATTACAGCGACATCTTTAGTCAGCTGCGGCAAAAAAACCAAAACAAATGCAATAAGTACATAGAAAAATTCGTAAGGTCCGCTGATTTGTGCCATGGTTTAGTTAGCATGGCGTCTGGCACGATTTGCTAGAAGACGTCGGTGCGAATTCAGCCGGATCGAATGATTTTTTTCTAAGTATTCGAACTTTGTATTAATAATTATAAGTAAATAAAAACGAGTAATTTCACAAAAAAAAATATTGTGGTGGTCATTGACTTACAATTATATGGACGTCGGGTCCGCGCTAAAAAGTGTCCGAACTTATAGGGCGTTAAAATCGTATACAGAGCGTCATTCACGCTTTAGTCTTCGTTTGTTCGACTGACAGCGAAGCAAGCAAAATTAGACAGTACTGCGATGACATTACAATTTAAATTCAACGTTTTAGCTTTTTCATATTCCTTTACATGTGACTACGTTTAAATAGGTTGACTTGGGACATTTTTTTCGTGGTTTTTGTATTACACCCGTCGTCCATTTATTTGTAAGTCAATGGTGGTGGTGAAGCATCCTGATATTCGATAAACTTAATTACAGTAATATAACAATGGTAATAACGCACACAAATCCTGTGTCCCCGTTGCCATGGACAAATACATGGACAACCACAAATTACACTCAAACGAGAGAAATAAATGTACGCCTTAGAAATATTTCTCTCAGCTCGGAAATCGAACGCGAGACGTCTGTGTGTAGTCCAGGAAGGTAGCTGTTCGGCTACGGAGGCAATTAAGTTAGACAACATAACGTAAATATTAGATATTAGAAAGAAAAAGAAGTTGATGACGAAGACTTCTTCAGGTCTTAATAATAGCCCCCTTTTCGCAGTTATTCTATCGAGCGTGATCAGTAGGGCTGGCACAACAGGGCGCGACTTGAAGAGCGCAGTACAGGAGCGTACAGGATTGCGCGCAGGAAAGCCTGCACACGCAATCGTGCGCGATTATCTGTTTGCAGATTTTTAAGCTAAAATTCTTTTGCGCGCGACTGCTCGTGTTCGTTTTTCTTTTGTTGTAGTAACAGTAGAGCACCTTGTGAAAGAGTTCGTCCAGGGAAGTACTGCCACCTTACCTATTTCTGCCGCCAAGCAGTATCAGCATTACTGGTGAAATTACAGGCATATGAGACTTGTCAACTTATGTCTCAGGGTGACGGGCGCAGTGGCAGTGCCCCTGTTATGCACAGGCGTATAGCTTACCATCAGGCGCACGACCTGTTCGTCCCGTCACTTGAAATTATAAAAACAAAAAACAAATAAAAACGGAACGGAAGAGTTTCCGTGTAAAGGTTAATCGCGAAGGACAAACCGCGTGAAACTGGTACGTGTTGCAATCGCGCGGTCTTTCCCTTTCCTAACAACATCTTTACACGCGCGTTCAATCGCGCACGATAGCTGTATAGCGTGCGATAGAGTGTCTTATGTATAAAGCCTCCTATTGTCAAATTTTCTTCATATTCATCTACAAGTAGTAATCACTATTTGGACGCAGACATAAACAAATAATACTCGTAAATAAATTAATCGTTAGATATCCGAAAGTGGATTGCCGAGAATAAATCGTAATCATGTCATTTACGCGATGGCCGAGTTAGATAAAACCGCTGGGTGGTAAATATTTTTTTTGTATCAGCAATTGTCTATGAAGTACTACACTAGTAACAACGAAATTTTTATAAACAACTGCGTATTCATTGAATTCGTAGAATGAACCTTAATAAATACATATTGGAAATGAATTAATTTTTTGGAACCTCAATGGCGTATATTTGTTTTTTTTTTCGAAGAAACCAACGCTTCGGGTTTTTTACTGCTGACTTATTGCCATTGCTGATTGAGCTGGTAAAGTCATCAAGCAGTTGTGTCTAATATGTTAATATTTGCGTTAGCAAACTATCCTATTTTTCACTTTACTTTTTTTAACTTATATTTTTCATTCTTTACAAAATTTATTAATTTTATATCTATTAAATACGTATGTAGTGTAATTTATACTACAAACGTATGCATTAAATTTAATATTATTAATTAAGAGGAAATTAGAATTTAATAATAATAACGCACACATTCATAGTCTCGCACTAGGAAAACCTACATCGCGGGTGCCATGGACATACACGTAGACAACCATAAATTTACACCCGAACTTAATAAATGTAGGCCATACAAATATTTTCTTGGTCCACGAACGAACCCGGGACCTCTGCGTGGCAGTATAGCATGGTAACCTTTCGGCCACGGAGCCAGTTAACTAGTAGTACTGCAGCCTACGTGTGCTTGGGATTTTTCATTAAAAGAAATAATGGATCCAAAACTGCTAGTCTAGAGAAACCATTTTTCCTGCAGAAATTAGAATGTTTTTAAATTTCAATGATCTCTCGCAACGTCCTGGGTAGAAAACGGACTTCTTTTAAAAGGACGTGGGGTTTGTCAAACTTAATAAATTCAATGTGTAGGTTTATCCATGATGTTCGCATATTGCAGACTTCTTTATGGGACTGTTCATCAGCTTTATGTTCTTTGGTAGAAATGCTTCGCTTCGTTTGTCTAAAGTACGAGAGGCCCCACTCGACAACCGTACTAAATATATAGTTTAGACAACGTGTTTTAGCTTAGTAATTATAGCTCACGAACCTCAAATTTTGTGTGCTATTACTTGATATGATAACGTATTCCGAACTAAATATATAATTATAACCTACATAGCTTAAAATGATGTGTGTTATTACCCGAGATATGTATGAACAAAATTTATTTACCTAAACTTGACATAGAGTTGATAATATCTCCCTTTGAAATCCATGAATTATTGTATGGTATTTTGTTCTACATTTTTAAAGTGTAACATGCAATTACTTTACCGCCATAGTAGTGTATTTAAAAGAAAAATATTAATTGAAAGTGAAGATAGCTATTTGATTCTCATTGAAATTGTCTAGTAGTATTGGCATAAGATTGTATGTGTCGTTCCCAAGGTTGAGGGACTGGTGGCTTGTAATAGTTAGTACTTGTAAAAAGTTGTTAAGCTTTTAACAAGCTCCAGCTCCTTCAAAAAACGTAATACATCTTAAATTACTAAGAACCTTAGGTGCGGTTTTAGAATAGAATAGAATAGAATATATTTATTTGCCAGAATACAGTATATTACAGATCTTGATTTTGAATAGGTACAGTGTACTCAACCTGCAAGCAGGTGTGCAAATATTATAAAATTTAAACAGGTCTCTATTATTACTACATACTTTAAAAACTTATTAAAAATATGTCAATTTATATTAATGACCATTACTTGTAGCACAATCTAAATATTGCTTATTACTATAAAAGCAATGTGTCAAAAGCCATTTTGTCAATTGTGATTTAAATTTAGGTCCTTGTAGTAACTTAATATCCCATGGTAAATGATTAAATATTTGTATAGACATGTTGAACGAGTTATTCTCATATATTCCTTTATGGCAGCGAGGTTTAAATAATTGGTGCATAATTTTACGTCTTGTTTGTCTTTGAGTGATTTGACCGTGCGTTTTATAATGTTGAGGGTGATTCTTTACGAATATACATATATCCTTAATGTACATGCATGGCAAAGGCAGTATGTTTAAGTTTTGGAACAAAGGTTTACAACTATCATTTGACCACGCTCCGCAGATCGCCCGAATACACTTCTTCTGCACCTTGAAGGCTTTTTCTAGAGCTACTGAGTTGCCCCATAATACGATACCGTAACTAAGCACAGATGAAACGTAGCCGTGATAGGCCGTTAGTGCAGCTTCCTGAGAGACGGTTTGCCTTAACCTTCGGAGAGCGTAAACAAATCTATTTAGTTTTGCACATATTTGATCGATATGTTCCTTCCAATTTAGATGCTTATCGATGGTCAGCCCGAGAAATTTAAATGCGTCTACATTGTCCAAAGTAACCGAATTATATTGAATTTGTATTGGAATGGGATTTGAGTTGTATGATTGATTTATAAATACGTGACTTTATTTTATTTATCATATAAAAATGTTTTTCGGAATTTATTTTGATTTATTAATTTAGAACTCCTTACTAAGCAACTAACGTTAGTTTTTAAATATTAGCGCGAATATAAAAAAAGATAGAAATAAACAACTTAGGTAAGGTAGCCGTATTTTTTAAAGGTGAAGAAAAGGGATTTTCGACTATTTAATTTGTCATTTGCAATCAGAACATCAAAACTTGTTGAATTATGATACAAACTGTTGCCACACCTCCAGTATTTACTAGATTTGGCCCCATTTGACTTTTTTATGTTACTTTTTTACCAATTTGCATCAAATGAGGAAATGATATCTGACACAGAGGGTTATTTTTCAGTTTGTCGAAAAATATTTTTTGATGGGTTGAAGAAGTTGAGATACCTCTGGTCAAGGTAAATAGAGTTAAAAGGAGTAGCAGCAGTAGAGCTTCTTGTGAAAGAGTTCGCCCAGGAAAGTACTGCCACCTTAGCAATGTTAGCATCACTGCGTTCCGGTTTTGAAGGGTAAGTGTGCTGGTGAAATTACAAGTACATGGGACTTGTCAACTTTTGTCTTAGGGTGACGGGTGCAGTGGCAGTGCCCTTCAGATCTTTGCGATTTCAAGGTCTGAGTGGCACTGCAACTGTTATGGATAGCTTACCATCAGGCGCACGAGTTGTTCGTCCCGTTACTTGTTATTATAAAAAAAAAGTCAATACAATATGAAATAATGTCATCGGTGCAGCTATTCGGATGCGAATGGATCTTGTTCAGTTAATATGACGCTAGTTTTCAATAGACCCTAAGGTTTAATTTACATTAACAGAGCGGAAGCAAATTTTGTGACTAAATTTTACATGGTATATATTATGAAGATTTCATAGTGTTTATATTATGTAGGTAAGTGTGAGTTTTGACGACTGCGATTCTCAAGTAGTAATCGAGACATAAGGTCCTTCCATTGCTTTTTTGTTCCGTATCCGTCACAGGTTAACGGCTATGTCGTCATATGTGCGAGTGTGACAATATTATATCAACTAACACTACATATTGTATGCCACATACCTCCCTTCTCCTGCCTCTCACATATGTAACACGTCGGTGGTTATCTAGTCGACATCTTAGCCAGAACGTAACCGAGCACATAGCAGACTCCGTTATATCACCAATAGCCGCAGCTAATGCAAGAGCAACCTGAATGGATGGCGCAATTAATGTATCTACCAAATGGTGCTGCATTTCTAATTGGAAATAGATGCATTTGTACTAGGAAACTATTTTAGATATTCCGATTGTACCTTTGTCAATGTTTCGTTAATAATGCAAAGAAGAAGAATCGTGTTTTTGGACAAAATTTGGTGTTATGTTTACTCTATAGCATACACTTAGTTTGTAGTGTGCAGCTTGCACACGAAAAGAGAATTATTAGAGCGACAAAAAGTAATGTAACTCCTTCTAACGTGGCAACTTCGTATAACTAAAACGGGATGAATGTTATTTTAATTTAAGTGAAATAAACTGTTTTTTCTTCTTCTTATTAGTTTAAAGACAGAGCGGACAGCGAACGAGCGTAAGTGGAATTGAGAATATTGTCTAGTTCGAATTTTTATTATTATTATTATTATTGTTCATTACATGTAAATTAGTCGTACGTTGACATAGTTGTATTATCATGTTTTTAAATTAATTTATTAAATGTTATCAATAATTTCAACAGATATAATTATTAATATTCGATGTTTATCGTGACGGTGGTGTAGTTCAATTGGATTATGTTGAAATTGTGGATTTTTGGATTATGTTTGTGTTGTATATTTACGTGTACGTCAGTGTGGTAGCTTCAAAAGATTGTTTTTGTCCAAGAAAAATATCTCCGAAATTAATTTCCAACTGGTCCCGTAGGTGTTATGATTTATGACATCCAATAATACCTAACCGAGTTTGGAACGCGCCCTTGCCTTGTTTACCCGACCTTAATGTAGAGATTCTCATTTTAGATCTTTTGGAAAATTCATTTTCATATCGGTTTTCGTGTGTTTTTTTTTGTTGTACTTTATAAATTTTTACTTTGATATAATGGTGAAAAACTTATTTCGTTTATCTAGCAGGTTTCCAAAAGCTAGTTACTTCTGGAAGCCTGGGGTTAAAGAGGCTTCAGTTCGCCTCGTTGAATCGTCCGGTGACCAGAAAGCTGGCAGCTACTTCCGCCAAATAATAAGTTTCGCTATCCAAAGAGGAACGTTACCCGCCTACTAAATAGATAGATAGATAGATAGAATACGTTTACTGACTTT
>NW_020654422.1:2919571-2991448 GCF_003589595.1 Hyposmocoma kahamanoa
TATATATCTGCCGAGTAAAATATTGGTCTAATTGAAGTGAGTGACACTCAATATTGAATATGACTAATTATATATAAATAATTCAAGCAGTTAATTATATCAAAAACTAAAAGCCTAAAATATATAGTTTTGAAGGTTAAAACATTGACGACCTCCGTGATCGAGTGGCTTGCTCACCGGTTTTCATAGTGTCGCCATCTCGGAGGTCTCGGATTCGATCTCCGGCCGGGTCAATGTAGAAAATTAACTTTTCTAACTTTAACTGGGTCTGGGTGTTTGTGATAACGTCTTTGTTTCCAATTTCCATAAAACAAGTGTTTTAGTTACAAACTTTGGGATCCAAGCAACGTATGTTATGTTGTCTAATATTTATTATTAAAAAAACTACTTTACATAACCATTTTTCATATGGGGTAATTGAGAAATATTACCAGCCTTCTAGTTGCAAAATCCATAAGCTCAACTGTCGGAAAAATCATTCGTCTATATTATTTTAACTCACTGAGTGTTTAGCGTATGTTATTTCTGTTTGATTATCTATTTGTAGTCGTTTGTTCCGTATAAATATGTTTTTTAGTGCCAAAAACTCCCTGCACGTCGGGGAAGGTAATTTATTATTGAAGGTTAATAACTATTCGTTACGTGTGCAATCCCCAACTCGCAACATGGTGCATTATGGCCTAAACCCTCCCCTTACAATAGGTCCATGTTTCGGTCGAGATACGTATATGAGTTGATAATGACGATGATGGTGGCAAATACCGACGGGTTCACGACAAAATCTTAACTCACGTAATAAATAAAAACATCCACTTTTGCTAGCAAGAGAATCTAAAATGGACAATAAATATGAAATTATTTAACAGAATAAAGTTTTGATGTTAGCCACAAAATCGCCAATGCTTACTATTCGTCCAAAACAAATCAAATTAACCAGTCGACCCACTATGTTGTGGTATTTAGGGATCCGATCAAAAGTTGTTATTTTAGTAAAATACTTGGAATAGTTCCCTTTGTAAACAATATTTAATCAAGTTCTAATATTGCATTGTTATTAATCTGGTTTTACCTTAATATAAAATTACATATTGACATCAAAATGATGACATATAAATGTATAAGTTTGTATAAGTTCCTAAAATAATATATTAATAAGTTGAAATAAAACGGCATAGATGATAAAGTCGCGTAATGACGCAGTGTCTCATCTATACTTGTAGATGTATACTTTGGTCACAGTATGACAGTAATAACTACCGTAACTGAAATCAATGTCATCTTGAATTTTATCACTGAACCTTTTAAAGGTTATTTCTTAATGTTCCGTCGGATTTGGCCTCTGATAGTCTTGATCACGTCACCGGACAAAAGGGACACAGAAGGATGTTAATAAGCTAAGCAGTTCAGATACGTTCCACAAATCGCCACTAAAAATCCCCACTGGTGGGATCCTAAAATTTTATTCCACAAAACCCCACTAACGTAGGACTTGCTACGCTTGCTAACGTGGAAAGAAATGGATTTGTGGAGCACACCGCTGAAAGGGCGTGTTATACAAGATAACTAAAAGTATTGATATTATGGTAAGACCAAAATTATATTATATAAAAGGAAATTAACATTTATAAATTGGTTCTGGTCTGGATGTTCTTGGTATCGCTTCAGATTGAATTTCACTGCTCTGGTATTTACAGTACAAATTTCTTAAAATGGTAATGAAAATTGGAGCGTTGACAGCGGTAGTGCGACAACGAACCGATCTGAAAGATGTCCGAAGCTCAATTAAGGTGATTGGAATACCTATTCGTAAATATTATTAACTTAAATTAACGTGAAATCAGAGTTATAAAGCTGGATAAACAAAAAGTAAAAAAGACAAGTACCAGAAAGTTTATACCCAAAGGCGTTAAGTCACATTATATTTTATATTTATCTCTCAACCTTCCATAAATTATATATTCCTTTGATAAAAATCACATAGCCTGTACGTTATAACATTACAGGCTTTTTAATTTTTATATTTATAAATTGAAAAGTTTGGATGTTACTCACATTCAAAATTTCTTAGGAAAGTATTTTAATACACACTGATGCATATTGTGTTACATATTTTATGAATCATAAAATTTGCAGTAAATACAATAACAACAACAATTGTTATTGTATTTACCGTACCTTGTGAGTTTTATTTATTTCTAAAAATCAAGAACCAGTTACGCGGTCATCGATTTTCATCACCTGAAGAGGCTAGCGAAGAGTATGAAAAATATGTTTCAGAAATTGTCACGAATGAGTGGCATAAATGTTTTCAAAATTGGTTCATTCGTACGAAAAAGTGCATTAAACTTAACGGGTAGTATTTTGAGAAACAATAAATTCATTTCTGACCATTTATAGTATTTTTTTATTATTCATTCTGGAAACTTATAGTGCGCCACACGTATTACGAATTCTCTGTATCCACCTACGTACAATTTCAGTGATATTGCAGTAATAACAATAACAAAATCATTGAAACTTTATGAATTACAACTTTTACTCATAAAACAACATCACTTATATTATTAAACTAAGTAAAATTTGGCCACGTCTACAATATCATGCTCACAGACTACATGATCGTGCTAAACATGTAGGTAGACAAATTTAAGAGCAAATTACTACTCAAATGATTGCTCTTTTGAAGCATTGAACTGTCCTAAGGCATAGAAAGTATTCATAACTTTCTAAATTGCTTAATAATAAAGTCAAAGACAAAAGCTAATTTCAAATTAGCCTCAGTTCCATTAAATTAATAAAAGCCAATGTTGACTGAGAACGCCTTTTACAAAAAATTCAATTACGATCGTAAAAATGGATATAAAAATATAATATAAAGAGAATTTGTAAAAACGTAAAGAAACCTGTACAATAATCGTAATTAATGTATTTATTATTGAAGTAATGTATTCGGTAATTAATTTATTCAAAAAGACTAAAAATTATTAACATTTTTACTGAAAATAAAAGTAAAGTTGTAAGGGAAATCAGTTCTGACTGTAGTTCATCTGCTTACGATTGTATATTAAGCGCAAACCTGTAAATAATTTAAAATTATTATTTTCATATTAGTTGGCAGCGGTAGATCTCCGCGGTCTGCACGAAAGAACTGGAGGGAAATCGCACAAGACAGGGCGCGCTGACGCCAACACGCCATGGAAGCCAAGCCCCATAATGGGTCACTCAGCCCGCGGAGTAAGTAAATAGTGGAGCTCCTTGTGAAAGTACTACCACCTTATTTATTTCTGCTCCCACGCGGTACTGCGGTTTACTACGCTTTGGTTTTGGAGGGCAAGGATGCTGTTGAAATTACATGGAACTTTCAACTTATGCCCCTCAGATTTCGATTTGAAGTTCTGAGCAGCACTGCAACTGGTATGAATTATTATAGATATTTTATTCATCTTGAAATCTATGCTACGTAAACATTCACTAGTATCATATGATTCAAATCTTCGCTGGGATAACCAGAGAATTGATAGAGTATGTGAAACTTTGAAATGTATAACTTTGCTGGGTATTCATTTCTGCTGTCTTGGTTCTCCACTTGACAGCATAAATGAATAAGGAGCTCAATATCCAATATACAGGCACATGAAACTTGTCAACTACTGTCTCAGAGTGAGGGGCGCAGTGGGAGTGCTCAGATCTTTGCGATTTAAGGCTATGAGTGGCACAGCAACTGCTATGGACAGGCGTGTAGCTTACCATCAAGCGGACAACTTGTTCGTCCCGATACTTGGTATTATAAAAAAAAATCCATCCTATATCCTATTAGGAATGCAAATTCAACAACTCTTCCAAAAAAAACTCTTCCAGTGGCTTCTGAATAACAAAATCACATACGGAAATACAAAAATACAAACGCGTATTTAATAATTTTGTCTTTTGTAGCATTTATTTTGTTCTTAAGTATATTTTATATTTTAAGTAAGAATTGGAACTTTTAATTCTAATTGTTATTTGAGAATGGGTATTACTAGCTGGTACAGGTTGTTTCGACTGTTATAGTAGGCACCGCCGCAGATGCTCATTATTATGGACCACGGACTGGGTCGAAACAGTCGACTAAAATACGTGAGTTACACGTCTGTTTAGTTAATAAATAATAATACCATAGAAGAAACATATATACTACTAACGAGCAAGGCAGCGATCATCAGTACAAACTGTGTCCTCGACTCGACCTTTCGGATTTGTACTTTTACAAGAAAACGATTCTTAAACAAATTCCCAAGACGAGCAAAAGTTTTCACACTCCACTGGCGTTAATTAACGAACTATGACAAAGGAAACAACCAGGTGTTCCGTTCCAAGGTTCTCATTAAGGCGACTTCTCTCCTTACGTTTAATGAACAAAATGACTTTTGTTTTCTCAAGACATCATAGCAAAATTTTAATTAGCTTATCGTTGGACTTTGAGCGTTTCCGTGAAATGTATTGGAAATTAATGTGTAATTCGCCTTTGTCTGCTGCTTACTAGCAAATGGTGAATAGTAAATACTTAATGTTATTTATACAAAGATTGAACACAAGATAGTAGCAGTAGAACTCAATGTGAAGGAGTTCGTCTAGGGACGTACTGCCACCTTACCTGTAATATGAGCATTACTGCGTCTCGATTTGATTTTCGCAGTAATGCTCAAATTACTGGTTGGCGGTAGAAATAGGTAACGTGGCAGTAGTTCCCTGGATGAACTCTTTCACAAGGAGTTCTACTGCTAGTTATGCAGAATTTTTTTAATTGTATTTATTCAAATTGTCAATCAGAATGTTCGTTGAATGAAAACCGACTGTATTCCCAAACGTTTATAAAACGTCGCAAACAAATTATCCGGCAATCACACGAGTAATTTAAAGCCCAATCAAACTGAAATAAAAGCAATAAATAAAACTGTAGACTCTACGGGGAATTGCTGGAAAATAAATATTTACCCACTTTTATGGGATTCAAGCTATACGGTAGCATCCGGTTATTCTTGGCTCAATATTTCATGGTTTAAATATTACTCGGTTATGTTTTTTTTTCACCTTTTTGTTATTTGGATTCTATGTACCCATGTGGATCAAAGAGTCACTGAGCGCGGACGATGTGATCTCCCGGGCTCACTGAATTTGTGAACCCTGAGGTAGGTACCCAAAAAATCTGTATCAAACTGTAGCTGTTGCAACAGAATTAACAAAATTAATGACAAGTAAGCCAGGCTTAAGCAACTTTATTTCTACGTTAATAAACTTACTTAACGTATTCATACTAAGTAAGTTTTAAATTTGTAAACAAAATATTAAATTGAGATAAAGCATGTAATATCGAAGAGTCCTTGAGTTGAAAATATGTCCTGAAGTTTCAAATCAAATCATATCATTTGTTTGTTACAAATATGGCGGTTCAGATAACGAATAATAAAGTAAGAAAAAGACCATTATGCGGAAGTGATTTTTTTAAGAGTGTTTTTTCTCACCTTTTCTTATTAAAGTCACGTAACGATAGTTCACTGTAGACTGGTGTAACTAACACCACTGAAAGCACTACAATATTATGTTAGTGACTACGTACACCAATAACTAATCAACTAAAACCCAAACTTCGTCAGCGTTGCTGTACATATTATGTGTGTGAAGAACATGGGATGAATACGACTCGAGATGATAATGATGACAGTGACGTCACGTTCAATCAATACAAGTCTGATTACAAATTGCTAATGCTAGCGTCAGCTGTATAGCAGGGACAATGATGAAACGTTTTTTTAGTTAGTACGTTTACTTTGATATAAGCTAGGTAGGACAAGAAAATTAAAAATAAAAAATACCAGAAAATTTACAAAGCGTCTATTATAGGAGTATTAATAATAACCTAAATAATAATTTAAACACTAGCTCAGGGTAGTGTTAGTTAGTTAGTTAGTAGCGGGCAGGTAGATCACACAGTTGTAGTTAGGAAGCCTGGGCGAAGAAGTACCGCGATTTGGGGATTTTACACTGATTACTAATGTTATTTAAACTTCCATCGCTATTTCCTCTTTATGATAAGATAAATTGGTTTCCAGTTTATTATTAATTGGCACAGGTTAGAACATTTTTGAAATTTTTAGAATAATTTTAAGATGTGTGACTCGGACCCGCTGACCGTGCACTCCTCCAGCGGTCAAATTCGTGACGTTGTAACTTATTCTCAAACACAAAAGCACATGATAAAAATACTAATGCAAACGATCTGTTTCCAGTTCATTTTGATGATTTTTAGCTGTTTATAAGGACATATAGCATTTAGTAAGTAAGTTTTATTTGAAAATAGATAGTAATTGTAAAGAGAGTTAATGTAAATAGGTTATTATTGTAAATAAGTAGATTTATTATTAATCCTGTAAATTAGCGCAACGATAAGGTTACAATGACTAAAATATTCGATTTTGGCGATGCGTTTGATTTCGTGTCGGTTAACAAATTTCCAATAGAAGGAAATCCGAAAACTGATGATTCATTTTTGATCTAGTAAAGAGTTAATTACTCACAAGACAGTAGATCAAGAACAAATACTATTTCGAAAACAGTAAAACTGGGACTTTGTAGTGTATTTTCAAGTCGAGGAGTCGATATTAAATGCTTTTTCTTATTTATTAATATTAAGTAAGCTTATTAACATAGAAATAAAGTTATTTAAACCCGACTTACTTGTCATTAATCTTGTTGGCGTTCATTATGTTGCAAAATCTGTAGTTCGATACAAATTTTTTCGTATCGTAATAAATTTTGATCCACCGTATCGTGCTTTATTTGGTCTAGTGTTCACTATGACATGTTTTGATTCGTTTGATAATATGGCACCCTTGGTGTAAGGTCACATCTGCAAAATGACTATTTGGGAAATGCAAAGGAAACTTTCTGATCGGTTCGATTCTATTATATTGTTCCGAAATATACGGCAATTCACCTATTACTAACGTTACACCGTAGAAGTCAAATTGTATGCCTCGCTGGCGTTGTACGTTATCGGTCGGGAGCGCGTCACGAGGAAGGGTGAGTGCTAGAGAATGGTTTCCGACAATGGCCGGACACGCGAATGACATGTGGGCTGCGCCCACAACTGCTTTTTAACTGACTTGAAAAAAGGAGAAGGTTTTCAATTCGACTGTATCTTTATTTTTTTTTTGTATGTATGTTATGCGATAACTCCAGCGTTTGTGAATCGATTTTGCAGATTCTTTTTTTGTTTGAAAGTGGGTACGTCAGTAGTAGTCCCATTTAAATTTGAAGAAAATATTGCACGTCTAAGGGTGGCAAACCAGGGGATGAATGACTTTTGAAGTCGGTTCTGTTAGTACTCCGTACTGATTTTTAGGAGAGAAGTTTAAAGATTCTACGAGCTACATTAGTCAATAACTTTATACCCTTAAATACGAAAGATGAAATTTTACAAATATGTATATACATGACAATTTTTGTTTCTGGATTATCAATATAGTTTTGTGATTGGTTTTGACATAAAAACAAAATAAGTTTATTTCCCTGCAAAAACTTTGCGCCACAAGGTCAGGGCAATGAAAAGTTAAAATTTGCGTATCCTACAGAAAACATACAAATTTTCGGGTTTCTATTTTTTTTTAAAAAACAAAAAGGGAACATTGTAATTTTAAGTTATAATATATTAACACCAAAAATCTATATATGTTTTTATTCTCTTACATATGTGTTTATATTGATGACATGATATTGACAATGATAGAACTTAGAAATGTGTAGATTTACGAGGTTATGTAATTACCACTCAATGAAATCACTCTGTCTATGCGTGCCAAACGAGTACGTGCATCGACGCCGACGACCATGGCTTCTGGCGGTGCCGCGATATAGGACAAATCTGCTCAACAAGGCGCCTCTTAGACAACCTTATACAATCTTATACTTTCGCACTATTTACACACCAAATCGAGTAACTGAAGAAGCAGACATTTTTGCTTGTTTTGGAAGCGAGTACAAGAAGGTAACACTGTTAGTGCTTTTTCATAATTAATTCTATTTTATTGTATATTATTCATTATTGTCCTTTATTGTGAATTGGCTTTAATTAATTGTTATTAATATTCAATAATAATAATAATATTTTTTAGTTATAATATTACGTTATGTGATTGATTACGTTATGGAATGCCACACTATTGTATTGGAATGGTCCTTTAAAAATAGATGTATGTATGAAATAAATAAATAAATAATAATGTCTGTGACAACCACAAAAGCAAAGTTTCCGTGGTATACGTAATCATTTCTACACACTTGCTGTTCCATTAAACAGAAACCAATACTTTATTTGATTTTCAATTCGGGACTTCATCATGTATAAAATATATTTTAATTACCTCGACGTTTCGGACGTATTGCAATGTCCATGGTATCGACGGGACTAAAGAGGTGGGTGTCAGCATCTTCTAGCAATGCGAGTTTTTGTAACTACCCGCACTTAATACTCATTATTTATTTGTGCACTAGTGTTGTCACTAGACCTACACATAACACTCACGACATCCGGCGACTTGTCTGGCAATACTTGATGTCGTTTATTGCTGATAACCGGATCCCATGACGATGAAAGCTTAAAACGTTGTTCAAAAAGTGTTTTTAAATTTTAATTGTTTCACATACGATTCTATTATAGCCATGACATTCAATAAAAAGGATCTTGGGATTATGAAGGTCAATCTAGTGGATTGGTATTGACTTCAGCAAATGCTCGGCTATTGCAGACTTATTGAGCTGACGGGTTTTTAACAGTCGCGATGTGTTCTGTGACTCTTTCCGCTGTGGTGCGTTTTGTCTGCCGAATATAGGCCAAACAACAAGTGCAATCAATCTTGTAAAAAATCAAATAATGTGTGAAAATCGTGAAAGTTTAAATCAAAGTAAGAAACCAATACTGTCAAACACGAAACAGAAACTTCATAAAAAATAGTTACACAGTAATTTGTTTCGTGTTTGTTCGAATTAATTATACGACTTTCATGTGATAAAAGCACTTTCGATGATCACATATGGATTTATCATGTCAAGGGTGCGAATGTTTACTTCGTTTCGTTTTAACGGAACCTCCAAAACTAGCAATATATTCTGAACAGTTTCATACATCAACTGTTTACAACAGCGCTTCCTAACAAAAGTTTTCTTACACACAAACATAAAACTCATACTTTACGAGATATAAAATCTCGTTGCGAAGGAAAACAATAAAATATTTGTCCTCTCTTCGAACGTATTATTCTCTGTGTACATTTACTCTACGGTAAATAGTTTCGTTGCAGTATTGTGTGATATATTTTCATTTTGTTTTTCTGTTACATCAAAGATACGTTGTTTAGCAAATAACGGGGAAATATAGTTTCATTCCCTATGTGTAACAATCGCGAAAACCTAAGAACTTGATATATAGCAACATATTATGAATGCAAATGTAATAAAAGTCGTGTTTTTAATAAATAATTATTACAATATTATTACATTGGGGACCTATTTTGCATTTTTAAATGGGAGAGCAATATTCAGCGGGAAAGGTATAGACGGCCTTGGTCGGGTATTCAGTTTCAGAAACACGTCAAGAACTACCGCTTTTTGAACTTTTAATGGAAGCTACACGTCACAGAAATCGAACCAAATTCTGGAATTCACCGGTTTTAGACGAAACAATTGAGATTATTTCAGTGGAGGCCACATCCTACATTATGGTAATCTCGTGACACGTAATAGACATACCACCGACGTTTCAGTGTTTATAAACCCGACCCTCACATGTTTATGTCACTATTTTACAAAAGTTTTTTTTTAATTTTACAAAAGTAACCTGTGATAGATCTTCAAGCTTGTCTCTATATTATTTTTCAAATTTAGATAGATTCATAAACATTTTACACACGTAGTAAAACTCTTTATTCACTAATATGAAACGGATAAACATTTTTGTTATAGCAGTGAAAAGGCGCTGACTCAGCATAACTCAAAGTTCCCTAAAGTTCTGGTTTTTAGTCAGGATCAACGAAATGGACTAAATATAGAAGTTCTTTGTGAATAAAAATGTTTTATTTAGGTTTTATGTTTCATTTAATGATACCAAGCGACAGGACGAACAAGAAAGTCCGTAGCAGATGCAGTGCCACTCAGAGCTTTAAATTGCAAATATCTGATGGGCACTGCCGCCACGTCCGACACCCTGAGACAGTTCACAATGGGACTAGTTGGACATGAAAAAAAAACGTACGTGTGACACTTTATAACTCTCCAATTAAAACTTAAAAAAGTTATCGGATAATTTCGGTCGTAGATTCCTTAAACCTCTTACTAGAAAAAAGCTGATGGGGCGTCATTACAGTACAGTTTATGTTTATAGTTAGTTTAGTTTATATTTATGTGAATGTAAATTTACATTGTAAATGTAAATTTTGGTGTAATAACGTCAGTAAATACGAGCATTGTGGACGCCGGCCTAGTTTTTCTAGTGTTTATATGTATAATATTAAAAGCAATGAATTTAATGTTTCTACTACTCCAATAACAGCTTACAGACAGATTAGTAAACGTCGTATCGGATGAAGACGAATCGGCTGCAATCGACAGGTGGCCGCTGAGACATGATCGATGCCTGCCGTGCTGTGTTTACAGTTAACAAAGACAAAGACTAATTTATAGAATGGCAGAACCGACACAATGCGGTCAATAACTGAAAATTTGAAGTACACGGAACAAAATCAGATTAGTAAAACATTTAAATGATATTATGGATTCAAATATAAATGAATGTTCAATTTCGGCATAATATACAATGTTGTTTTAGTAAACAAGTATTTGAATCTGAATGCGAAATTAAAAGCATAGTATAACGTGTATAGAATTTTCTACATGTGAAAGCCTTTTTTATCTAAACAAGGTCAAAAATTGTATTTAAGTACCTGAAAATGAGATTATACGTTGTGTAAAAAGCTATAAAAAACCTATTTTACAGAAGTAAAACATCTTCCAGTTAATCATTAATTAATTCGTTAACGATGATGATAAATAACAATACAAAACCAAATTAATTCAATCAATTGTACAAGGACATTCGATTAATCTGCTTTTCAAACTACCACAGGAAAATCTACATTCAATCTCGTAGGTAATGAACAATAGTCATTCCAATTTGAGTATGAAGTTTTTAAACAACTTTACTAAAACCTTATATGTTATAAATTACAAGAATTATGATAAAAGTGTTTTAGATTTAGCATTTTACATTAACAACCTACTACGCCAAAACTACTCCAGCCTATATAATGCAATATAATCTATGCACTACGTTCTGTATCTATCAAGGATTATGCTGTATATACCTACACGTAATTTGACAGTAGTATCTATTGTTTAATCGTTTGTACTGGTATGCATGACTTAGTACAATTAACTCAAACATAACACTGATTTCAATAATTACATATTGAACGCCATACCGACCTAATTACCCATAACTGTCACATAATGGAATGTCCCTTCATTCTTTTGTTTTTATCGTCAAACAAAAGAGCAACACTGCTGGCGTCATTTTTATTTAATATCGTTTACGCAATTCTTTAATTGATAGGAAATTCATTTAAGGTGATATTAGGCCACAACATTCGAAGGACCACACGAGAATATTATTAAAACAAAATAAATACCAGTGACCTCACGCAAAAAGCCCCCGAACCGTATTCATCTATAATTCGCCGTAAGTTTCATTTCAATGTGCATTATATTGAAACCGTACCACACTGGGAATCCAAAGTAGCCGTTGAAACCTTAATACACCATTTAAAACGTGAGTCAGGTACAGGGAAGGGTACTAACAATGCCTGGGGAACATTAATGCATTATTTATAAAAGTTATACTGGCCAGTTTGCAATTTGACATGTTAAGTCTTTACTTTTTTTATAGAATAGAATAGAATAAAATTATTTATTTCGGACCATGATCCATAATAATGTCGCTGCTGAGTTCCACGCTGATGATTTTATAATATCAAGTGACGAGGCGAACAAGTCGTGAGACTTACTAACTTGAGGCAACCGTAACAAGGTTTTTTATGACCATAATCTCCCCTGACGTTAACACAAAAAATCTTCCTTCTACCCCCCCCCCCCCCCCCCCCCCCCGTGTATAGGGATTTTCAAAGAGAACTTTATTTTGTAAATTAAAATAAAACAATAAATTTAGATGACAATGATTCAAATTTTAATTTTATTAAAAAAAATAAGGTTTTGGCAATTATGAATGACAAATGATATCAGATAAATGTCCACCACCACCACAGTTACAGACGTTGATTCTTTTATCAAAGTTTTCAATCACTTTTTGACAAAATGGTGGTTCTATTTCGTTAATCACTTCACGAATTTTGAGTTTTAAGGCTGCAATCGATTCGATTGGCTCCGTATAGACTCTGTCTTTAACACAACACCATAAAAAATAATCGAGCGGTGTTAAATCACATGATCGAGCTGACCACTTGACACCTGAATTTTGTGAAATTATGCGATCGGGAAATTTGGTTCGCAATAAATTCAATGTTTCGGTGGCAGTGAGACTTGTGGCACCGTCTTGTTGAAACCACATGTTAGTGATATCCATATTATCAATAACAGGTCAAAATTGAGCTGTGAACTTCTCTCGATAGCGTAATCCATTGACCGTAACCGCATTTCCAGCCGAATTTTCGAAAAAAAATAGCCACCAAAACAATGAATTGATTGCAAAGTTCTTGTTGAAAAACCCTTTATTATAGTTTTTGAAGGCCGTTGACCACTATAGTTTGCACATTCAGGTCTCCTCATATTTGATTTTTTGTTTTGGTGCCTATCCGCGTATAACGGTATAAATATCTTTCTTTCCACCATATCGGGAAGTATATCTAAATTGCAGCTTTCAACACAGAGACAGTCGATACTGTATTCCATTCCTTTGCTGTACACGTTGGGAAAGATGAAGCAATACGCTTCAGGCGAATTTGTGGTAAGTCAATGATATAAGTATGTAAAGTTCCAGATCTTCAAGTAAACCTAAGGAGGAATGATGACAGTGAAACTAAATTGTAAAGTTCTTAAGCACAATCTCAAAATGTATCTGACAAAAAAGTCCACTTTTCTGAGATGATCGAGACATTGAAGCTTCGACGTCACAAAAGCATCGTTGCCAATTAGTCAAAGAGATTGATTTCGGGATTCTGATTTTGACGAAAAACAAAATTGTTTTGCTCCACCGAAATCAGAATTTCGATATATCGACTTTATCTACAGAATTTTATAGCATAAATGAACATTCAAGCTTTACTTTTGATGAAATTATTTTCATGATTCTTTTGACAACCTGCGCCTGGTTTAAGTAAACCACAGTGTTTGGTTTTAGCATTGTGATGCCAGGATTGGATGACTAGCCTCTGCGTTAGCGCATAAGCGGTACGGACCGTCCCTCGGGGAGATTCCTCTCGTACAACCTAATTATCATCCTTTTCTAAGATAATGTTTAAATACATTGAAAATTAAACTATTTTTCGGATATAAAAGGCGTCTATTTGTTACTCATATTTATTTATTGCTTTTTATTTATTTTTCACATGGATGGTACAGGTTAATAGACCGTAAATCTTCTTAAATATAGGTACATGTGATACCCAGTAAGAGCGTACCAAAGTTTCGTGCTCTTTACAGCATCCTTGGTCACGACTGACTGCCAGTGTAGTAGAAATAGTTTCATTTTCAATGTGTAGCAATCATGAAACCCTAAAACTAAAAATGGTATAACACCTTGACCGAAGATATCTTTATGAAACGTATATTGTACTGATTCTATTGATAGCATTCTAAATATTATGGTGAGACAATATAATATTATTGAAGACTAAATAAAATAGTTTTACTTTGTCCGTTTCATATTAGACGTTATCTTGAATTAACCTTACCAAGGATCCAACGTAGAAATATCAAACCCTTGTCAAAAGTCACAAAGCAAAATTATAGTAATCCTTGTATGAAATTGTTACATTCAGTTGCACGGTTCTAGTCCAAATTAAACGATAACTTAATAACCCCACAATGAAAATATAAAGGGCAGCCCTCGGAGGGGTTTTTCCGGTATAAAAATGAGGTAAGTATAATTGAATTCCTTGAATACTTATTAAATGCTAAATTTGCATCTTTTGTTTTTGAAATGGCAAAGCAAGTCAAAATTTCAGATTCAGAGTACTGAAATGCGTTACATTGAACAAAGTCTCTTTTCGTTCAGACATAACCTTTGGCATTAACCTGAACATTTATTTAGATTCACATTTATATTCCAGCCAACATCCCTCGAGAATTTAGCATTTCCAGCATTAAAAGGTTAGCATATTCAGTTCCTACACTCCGCTATTCCATAATATTCGTAGTCACTATAAAATAACATTACCAATGCTGTCTTTGAACAAATGACAACTAACAAGGACTTTATATTTCACGTAATGGGCGCAAAACTCTAAAGATTTCTACTATGATTTCTGATACATAATAGAGGTTCAACATATAAGCGTAAGTCGCTAACATAATACCTAACCTAAACAAGAGGGTAAATAAAAATACCGGAAGTCGTGTACTTTGTGTTTTATTATGAAATTCGTACGTGATCGAGAAAGACCTAGGCTGGACTAAATTTATATGAAAATTTAGATACAATATGGTATGAAGACCTTGATATTTTTTAAATCGTTTTTCTATGAGCTGTTGAGGTATTATATTTCTATGTCAAGACCGGTTTAGACCCATAATTTGCAAGGCACTTGAATAAACAGATATATCTACATAAACATTTGACGTCATTGGTGACCGAACGGTTTGCATTATGGGCGCTGGACGAGGAGGCTCTATATTCGAATGAGGTATTGGTTCAATAAAGATGTAGGTTTGAAAAAGCCGTGGCAGCCTAATAGTTTGAGCTACCGCCTGTCAAGCTATGAATGTATAAATAGAGAATGTGAGGTCAAATCTGGGCTTGAACTTCTGAGTTTTTCGGAATTTATGTGCCAAATTTAATTTGAAATTTACCATGAGCTTTTCGGTGAAGGTAAAGTTACCAATGTCAAAGTCAGTATGGCGGACTATAGCCTAAACTCGTTTGAGAAGAGACCGGTGCCCAACAGTGGGACGTATAAACGGGTTGATGATGATGATTGGTTTTGGCCTGGGTATAGTGCATGGGAGTGAAAAATGGTGAATTAGAGGCACATGAGACTTGTCAACTTATGTCTCAGGGTGACGGGCGCAGTGGTAGTGCCCCTCAAATTTTTGCAATGTAAAGCTCTAAGTTCCACTGTAACTGTTATGGACAGGCATATAGTTTACCATAGGCTTACTATAAGTGCACGACTTGTTCGTCCCGTCACTTGATGTTATAAAAAAAATCCGTTTTTCTGGTATTTATAGTATAATGAATTCCTTACTTTGAGTACAGGTGTGGTTGTTTGGTATATTATTATTAAATTCTTCCTGAAATAGAAACATTGTATGCTTAAAATTACAATGCCGAGAAAGTAAATCACTGGTTAAAAGTGAAGAACAAATAAATAATAAATAAATAAAAATCATTTGTGACAAGTCATATTCAAGTCACAGTTATTTAGACCAATAGCAAAAGCAAAATACATTGCAATTAAAATAAATAAAATTAAACTCAAAGTCATATAATACGAATAAATACCAATCCAAAATTATAAAACTTAAAATAAAATGAAATAAAACTGAAATAAAATAAAAAAAACCAAAATTAAATTTAAAAATTGTAAAAAAAGGGCACATACAATAACATAAATAAGTCTGTAGGTTACTGATGTCTAAATCGATTGCCGCCATACCTGACACATAACGGGCATGCCTACAACAACAGTATCTACTGTATATAAAAAAAATACGGTACTCACGGGCCGGCTAGGTTTTAAGTTCTATTTTCTTATAAATTTCCAGAAACTCCGAAAATCACAATTTGAATGTTTTTGCGCGAGGGCGTCACCTTCATTTGGCCCTGATGATTTTGGTACCATTGTACGATTACAATGGTACCAAAATAATCGTGATTTGAATACCTTTCTACTTTCACACATGTCGCTGTACACGAGGCTAGACCGCAACTATACAGAACTTTACTATGCTCCCTCCACTATTGTTGGAGTCTAAGACTTGCGTGTTTGCATTTATACGACAGTTCATCTCAATTTTCTATTAGCAATATAAATAAAACGCAAAGACAAAATCATCCAAGTGCAAAGAACTTTGCTGTTTTAATAGTAATCTTCGTGCGGCTTCTGAAATTCTGAATCGCTTTACAACGCAAATGTAGTAAATATAGGAAATAATTTAAACGTTGATGTCAGGATTTGCCAGTCTCTCAGAAATGGATTCGTTTAAACTTAATCTTGGAAACTGAGTTAAGTATGATTGCTGGATTCGAAGTTTTGGGAGTCTTTTCCTTAAACTCTTTCAGGAATCTGTGTAATGTTTTATTGTTACAAAATTCTTTTAAATGGACGAGTAGAACTTATTGTCATTATTATATTTATACGCGCATTTCTCCAAAGCCGTAATTTTCAGTGTCCATGCACTAAACTCCACTTATTTGTCAAAACAAAAATCTACAAAAAAAAGCGAATCATATAGGTCGAAAGCCAACTAGAGAGCATAAAATCCCAATAAACCTTTCGGACCTAATGAAAAGAAAAAATCCGAAAGGTCTAAAACCTGACAAAGGTGGCGTGTCCCGAATGCAGAATCCGACACAAAGTGTCATTTTTCTCAAAATCGAAACCGTATATCGGTATTGGACTTTAGGTCACGTATAATATATTAGATGACAGTACTTTTAATCAAAATTTTACAATAAAGTAGACAATAGTCTTATCACAATACCAAGATTGCTGCGTATCCCAGGCTTACGCGGGAATTCAGTGGTAGTTACTAATCACGCTACACATCAGAAGTGAAGCATTTTAGAAACTTCGTAATACGTTCGTATTGTTCGTCCATCACGCACCTGCGACTGGAGAGAGCAGGTGGACGATTTGTTGCCGATTTTAGGACTTTTTGCGTGTAAATACGTAATTCGGTGGATTTGGTCCAGGTTGATTTTTGAATTCGGTATATACGATATTTAAAAAACTAAATTTTATGGTTGTATATAATATTTTTTATACTATGTGTTGTAATGACTAAAATATAATAAGAATTTATTGGTTTTACAAGTATTGTCGTTTATGAGTAATGTCAAAAATATGTATATTTTCTGAATCCCGTTGCCTTGAATTCGTTGGATTTTATGCCACCAAATTCAGAAAAGCTTCCACCGAAGACGGAAAACCCGCAATCGAATCAATTTTTTTTAAAGCAAGAAATTTGTTGAATCTTAAGTAAGTTTGAGTTCTTTTTTTTTCCCGCTTTTTTTTCTTAATTTCAGGAAAAACAACCTATTATTTCGACCGCCGAAGTCAGAGAATTTAGCCCTTCTAGGAGAAATGTGAAGTCGGATTGTGATAATGATGATGAAAATAGTGTGAGATCACGTAACTCCATACCTTAATTTAAGTATCTGGTGCTGGTAGTGATTAATTTTTTGACATATCCAATTGTTCTCCAGATAATGATTCCTCGGCTATCAGGCCATGTTCTACATGCATCGTTAAATAACTAGTGGCTAAATATCGAAAACTTCCTCTAAATGCAGTACTGTGCAGGGAAGTTGCCAGTAGAAACACTCTTGTCGATCTTGCCTTGAAGCGAAAGTTTACCGTGGATGACCAAATGAATTTGCTCTGTTTTCCTTAGTGAGATTTACTACGTGTTTTCATGTAAGTTGCTATAAACAGCATAGTGCATGAAGTTTTCATCTGATTTGCAGTGGCCAGTACTAATTTAGTTGCTTAAACTATGTGTTGTAATTACTGAACATTAAAAACAAATCTCAGAGGAGTAGATAAACTTATAATAACCTAGCTTTAGTTTGCACGATGGTCATACTCGCCCCTGTCGAGATAGCTCACGTGCCGTCATTTTCGAGATTATCCTGAATAAGTAGACACGCCTTTTGTCTCTGTATTTGTGCTAAGCATACCGGTTGTATTGGAATAATTTGCTTTTATATATTATTTCATGCAACGTACGATGTTTCAAAGGTAATATTATAGTACTTAGATACGCTTTGTTTACTTTGTTGTTACCCAATATTTGTTACCCTGGTAAGTAAGGTTACCCTGACGAATTCTTTATTTTAATTCGTTGCGAATCAATAAACGATATAACTACGAAACCCTTGTTCTTATCTCTGGGTTCACTCTTAGCCGTTTTTAGAGTCGGTTGCATTAGCTTTGTTAGTTACAATGAGATAGAAGCTTTGATAAATGTTCCGAGGAAAAATTGTATGCAGATGCTTTAGTCCTTTAAGCCAAAGAAATTTGATCCGGTTTTTCTGTTTTATTTTTTTAGATTAATGGAGTTTGCCGGATTTTAAAATAAAATTTAGAAATTAATTTACATAAAAAATGAACAATAAGTGAATACGTAGACTTGGTTTTTAATAGTATACCTATACTTTCAATACACGAGTACAAACACTATGTAGGTAATATGAGTAGTAAGTAGCTATTAGAGAGTACATAGTAGCCGATTTGCATTGCGGGTGCTCGATGTGAAGGTCCCGGATTCGGTTCCCCGTGGCGCTAATTTGGGAATTTTTCTAAATTAGTTTTAATCTGGATGTTCCGTATAGTGCTCCTGAGGGAGTTGCTCTGCCATTTATAGTATAAGGCATTCCTTAGTTAGAGACCAGGTAATTTGAAATACTTATCTTTAAGAAGTAAAGCTCCTTGTTTCATCCATGGAAGTTCTGTCACACGCAGTAATATTAGCATTACTGCGTTCCGGTTTTGAAGGGTAAGTGTGCTGGTGAAATTATAGGCATATGGGACTTTTCAACTTATGTCTCAGGATGATGGGCACAGAGGCAATGCACCTCAGATCTTTGCGATTTAAAACCCAGAGTGGCACTGCAACTGTTATGGACAGATGTGTCGTTTACCATCAGGCGCACGACTTGGTCGTCCCATCACTTAGTATCATAAAAAAAAAGTATTTGTATACAAGAAAAGAAATATAAGAACATTTACAACAAAGTGTTGTTGATAAAGATTAACTAAACAAATCGGTATAGTTAATTGTTTAGAAACTAAACTTGTTAAAGGGGCAACAAATCTCCGTCAAGGTATTGTAAATTGAACAGAGAAATAGGTAATTAGAAACAGTTAGGGTGCTCAAACTATACGTAGCGAAATATTTATTCAGACGTTTTAATAAATGGTTTGTTGAGTAGAGTTTGCAGTATAGGAGTTTACAACTAAAATTTCGTTTCAATATCTGATTTGGATATATTTTTAACCGACACCAAAGCTTACTTGAGAACCTGCTCCGTAGTAGGACTGTGATTACTTTTTTAGTGTATATATAGTAAAGTTTATAGTGTATGTTACGAGATTATATTCGTGAATTGATTTCGATTGGATGTTTATCGCAAAGACACGATTAGATTCGGTTAGGTTAGGTTAAGTTATTTTCCTCTTAAAATTACTTTCGAGGTTACGAAAATTCGAGCAAACATTATTCTGGAAAATATCATTTCGGACTTCTGATAGGTAACATTCTTTTAATTTTGAAAAGTGGGTGGTAATATCATCAGTGGTCCCATTCAAATTTGAGGAATATATTCCACCTTTAGGAATAGCAAACGAATCCAGTCTATTAAAAGTCGTCTACTTTTTCTTTATCGATTTCAATAAAACTTGGCACATACATATAAATCTAATGATAGTAAAATGTAAATAAGTGGCATTCTTATGAGAGGAACTATTTAACAGTGTATAGCAGCAACCTTGTTATTGGGCTCACATTATTCGTTTTGACCAGTACTTTCAGTTATCGTTGAAGATACTACAGTAACGAACACAGCGAAAACGTAGCTTACTCTTGAGGTCAATTTTTTTTTAAATGAAAAGTTTATAATTATGTAACATTGAATTGATGCCTATAGAAGAAAACCTTGGAAAAGTGATGGCGTGGGAAAAAGCGTACAATAAAAAGACCATAAACGCGTTAACACAATGACATTAAAACTGATACGGACAAATTATAGTCAAAGATAGAGTAGGTGTACATCCTTACGGTAGAATTAAGGGAAAGATGAGAAACGATCTCTGCCGGTACAAGGTTGGCGTACCTCATGACTGACTTAGTAACGACTTTAAAACTCAATTGATGACTTCAAAACTCGATTGAGTTGACAACAGTTTAATCAATTTTGGCTTGGAGATTACTGTTGGTTCTATAAATCGTGCGGTAAATGAATTATAATGCATCTGCATGAAACAAAAAAGAAAAAACAATGTAATGTAATTAAAGGCCTTGTGAAAGAGTTCGCCCAGGGAAGTACGGCCACCTTACCTATTTCAGCCGCCAAGTGGTAATGTGAACATCACCGCGTTTCGGTTTTGAAGGATAAGGGTGCTGGTGAAGTTACAGACAGGCATATGGGACTTGTCAACTTATATCTCAGGGTGACGGGTGCAGTGGCAGTGCCCCTCAGAACTTTGTGATTTAAAGATCTGAGTGGCACTGCAACTGTTATGGGCAGGCACGTCGTTTACCACCAGGCCCACGACTAGCTCGTCCTGTCACTTGGTATCATTAAAAAAAGTCCATGTTAATAAAAATGGATGTAAATTAATTTGTTAGGTCGCGAACCTAGTGTAGGTGAAATCGTGGAAAATATTGTTGATATAAATATCAATTTTTGGTAAATTGTTGATAAAAAAAATTGTTGATAATTTTTTTTTAAGCATGCAGGTATCCGCGGCATTTTCTGCAATAAAAAGAGCTACTTCATTCTTTGGCCGACGGTCGAACAATCAACAATCCCTGAGGATGCCTCGTGGAGTGGCGAAACACGTGTCGGGTATATTTTTTGATGGTGGTATCTGTGACTGTAGGAGTGCTTAAGTTATTTATTTTATTAATTTTATGAGGAAGGAGGAGGGTAGGAAAGTTAACTGCATGAAAAAACAAATACAACTGCAGTTGTGCAGCGGTTTTGAACGAATTAACCCTTATTGCGTTCGCGAAGTAAGAAATTAATTTATTTCCATTTTTATTAAAATAAATGTATTATAAAAACCTTATAATTTCGAATGACGTATCAATTCACTCTAGTAGCTTTTACCATTAAAACAAATACGACAATTATCGAAAAACACAAAACGATTAACCCAGATAAATGTGTGCTATTGATTGTGGATATGCCACAAACTGAACTAGTGTTGTAGTCGTTCAATTTGTGTTATCGATTTCATAAAGTTCCAAGACTAGGATTGTAAATAATTCCAAACAGAAGTTTGCATTTGGATTTAATTATAAGAAGTATCGAAATAGGGAAGCTAAGTTTTGTAATTGATCTTAGTGGGAGAAATTGACACAGTTTAAACAGGATTATGTAGAAATATTATTTTTATTGAACTGCCTCCGTGGCCGAACGGTTACCATGCCGGCCTGCCACGAAGAGGTCCCAGGTTCGATTCCCGGGCCGGGAGAAATATTTGTATGGCCTACAATTATTTCTCTCGTGAGTTTGGGTTTAATTTGTGGTTGTCTATGTGTGTGTCCATGGCACCCGCGACACAGGGTTTCCCTAGTGCGGGGCTATGTTGAGTGTGTGCGTTATTTATTTATTATAATTATACACGTTGATCAGAAAATACTATTAGACAACCTGAATACGTATGGTGTAACGGGTCATGCTCATAATCTTTTAAAATCATACTTAAGTGGTAGAACTCAGGCAACATTGATAACTAGATTATGTTTTAGCACTGAAATTGAAATTGTACTCAAATACTAAAAATGTTAACCGCGGAGTACCCCAGGGCAGTCCGTATCAATCTTGGGACTCTATCTCTCTATTTTTAATATATATTAATGACTTTTCAAGGTCACACACTGTATGGTGTTATTCGCAGAAGACTGTACGGTAATATGTAATAATGAGAACGAAATTAGTGATAGTTTGACATGTATTTTAAATTGGCCGACATGGAATAATCTTAAAATCAATATTGACAAAACTTAAACCATGAGTTTCAAACAAAGAAAACCGTTGAAAATTAAAGCAATTGAGTTCTTAGGTTTTCGCGATTGTTACACATAGGAAGTAAAACTATTTTTGCAGATTTAAATCGCGTATATTTGCCTTCCTTGCAAAAGAAATCCGTTATCTACCCAGGATGCTGCGAGAGGCCATTGAAATTAAAAAAACATCCTAATTTCAACGGGGAAAATGGTTTCTCCGTACCACCAGTTTGGGATCCGGTATTTCGTCTGATGAAAAATCCCAAACAGACATAAGACTGCAGTACTAATCAATATGTTTTAATTTATTCTAATTTCTATTATTAATTAATAGTAAATTTAACTTAAAAATAATTTGTAAAACGTAATGTAGCGTAAATTGGAATGTGTCTTTGTAAAATTAAAAATAAGGTATTTAATTAATAACTTTTGTAACTATAGTGAAAAATAGGGTGGTTTGTATTAATATTAGACATAACTAGTTGATGACTGTACCACCTCAGTTAACCATGACCACGGGACCTGTAAAGGACCCGAAACGTTGATTTCTTAGAAAAAAAACAAATATACGCGATTTAAATCCGCAAAAATAGTTTCATTTCCTAAAGCCATTGACTTTCTTGGTAAATATATTGATGAAACAGATGTTACCAAGTTTTTAGGTTTACATGTAGATCGTTAATTGACGTGGAATCTCCATATAAAACATGTTTGTTCCACACTTAGTAAACAGTCATACTCTCTATTGCTGAACAAAGTGGTCGACAGAGATGTGCTTCTAAGGGACATACCATGTGTATACCATGGCCTCTACTTTGAGATATCTAAGGTACAATGTTTTGGGGTAATGGAAATTCGGGTATCGACACCATATTCCGCGTTAAAAAAAAGTGTGTGAGAGCTGCCTGTAATTTAAGACGAACGGACTGCTGTAAGCCGATTTTTAAGGAACTTCATTTTTAACGTGGCCGGGATTTTATATTTATGAGTGTTCAATTTTTATCAGAAAAAATCCTAAATGTTACACGAGCACGTAATTGTGATAAGTTGTGTACAGAATTACTACACACACAGGACTACTCTATTTAGTAAAGTTGCACATTTCATCATTTGCCAAAGGAGATTAGATTGATCAATAATTTTAATGAATGTAAGAGACAACTGTTAGCTTTTTTAATAAATAGTACTTTTTACTCATAGACAGAATTCTTTGACAATAATCACTGACATATTATTCATGAATTTATTTGTATATCTTTTGTAATTTTACTTTATTTGCAATATTTGACAGTTTCTATAATCATAATAAATAGTTGAGTTTTCATTGATTGATTGTAACCTTAGTAAATAGTTTAATGACATATATTTATATGCCGACTATAGTAGAATAAGTTGGATGTATTTATAATCTCAGTACAGAGTACTAAAAAAACCAACCTCAAAAGTACGTGGAATTACATCTATTTGTTAAGTTTCATTGAAATATCCCCTAGTTCGCCACTATACAGGACTTGATACTGGAGATAATAAAAACAGGTTCTCACTACGACACTACTCAAAGTATATAGAGAGAAAAACGCCTTGAATTGAAGAAATAGCAAAATCAACTAAATAATTGCTAAAAGTAATTGCTCCTAAATTAAAGTCAGGCGCTATTTGTAAAAATGAATCTTCATGCGTGAACAGCCACCCTTTGAGGTGGTTGATTTCCTTCAAAACAAAATGGGACCACTATGGAATTACCCCCTTTCCAACAAATAAATAATCATAAAAATCGGTTCACAAATACCGGAGTTATCGCGTAACATACATACAAAAAAAAACATACAGTCGAATTGAGAACCTCCTCCTTTTTTGAAGTCGTTTAAAAATAAGATCTTAATGTATCTTATTATTGTATTGATTGATTGATATTATCATGACGTTCTTACACCATAATATTACTGTCTGCATATCTACTATACATAGAAAACAATTTATTTTTAAATTTTACGTGACTATTTTAGTAAGCCCTAGACAGCTTAACACGGCTTTTCTATTATTGACACAACGTTTATTTCGATATTTGGTGAAAATTCACATTTTTTGACTTCCCACGCCAATCTATGAATAACTGAAGCGGGTGCGGTTCGTAATATATAACAATAAATGACATATTTTTAGTCTATATAACGCTCAACTGAAATAATTAATTTACGGTATACAGACATTTGACATTCTTCTTGCATAGGTATACTAAACGATTGATATAGCAACTTTCAATCTAATGTATCGATGGCATAATGTTCATTTTATATAAACATTTCAGATTTAACGTTCACTGAGTATAATGTATAAATATAATTCCAATGGTGTTTAGGTGCAATGGTGAATGAACCGAATTTGTCTGCATTTGCTAGTGGGTTCGACCTCCTCCTGTGAGTTTAGATTAGGTTAGCATATGCATTTAAATTTCTACTTAAAGTTTTAATAAATATATTTTATTAAAAAAATATTTAAAGCTATACAACAACAATTATATTTTGCGATTGTACACTCAATGAATTTTAAAAAATTCTTATCAACATAATATAGGGCGATTCAACTATTCGTAAAAATAAATATGAAATATTGTGTTATATTGTTTAATATATTATACTGGTAGTATTCATACCGTTTGTTCATATGTCACCTTATCATTATATCTAATGTTTGTTATACTGAAGGTTTATACACACTATAATTAAGCCTTTTGTTGTTATACAAAGTGAAAATAGATTATTTGTTGTTAAATGTTCCATTATACACCCCTTGAACTTATGGTATAGGTACATTTTATTAAATATTAAACTATATTTATTATTACATATTGATAAAAATATCGATATTATCTGAAAATGCTCGGAGAATTGAAATCTCTACTCAAAGCCGAATGTCGTTAATTTTTATTAGCCACTTCATATGACTCGCTAATTGAGCGGAATCGATCAAATCATCAAGTGTCCAGGCCATGGGTGAATTGCACTACATAACCTATATACATATAAACAAAACTGTTAATTTTAAGTGTGAACCAACAATGTTGAGTGTGTGTTACTATTAAAAAAAAAAATTAAATATGGACCTAGAAGTGCACCTTAGCGTACGCCACTTTCTTTTTTATAAGTGTACTAAGTAACGGCACGAACAAGTCGTGTGTCTGATGGTAAGGGACATGCCTATCCATAAAAGTTTCAGTACTACCTCGATCTGATGGACACTGTCACTGCGCCTGTCAACCTGAGACATAAGTTGAAAAGTCCTATGTGCCTGTAATTTTAACAGCACCCTTACCCTTCAAAACCGGAACGCAGTAATGCTCACATTACTGCTTGGCGGCAGAAATAGGTAAGGTAGCAGTCCTTTCCTGGGCGAACTCTTTCACAAGGAGCTCTATGGCTACTAATAACTATTAACTACGAAAGAGTACAACTAGGCGTACTAAGTTCTTTTTATGATACCAAGGGACAACACGAGCAAGTCGTGCGGTTGGTGGTAAGTGACAAGCGTGTCTATAACAGTTGCTTTGCCACCCAAAGCTTTAAAACGCAAAGATCTGATGGGCACTAGCATACACCGGTCACCCTGAGACATAATTTGACAAGTACCGTGTGCTTTATTATATTACCAGCACTCTTACCTTCCGAAGTCGGAAAACAGGTTTGTTCACATTACAGAAGTAGTTAAATTGTCAGAAATAGGTAAGGTGGAGTACTCTCCACCACATTTCTGCCGTCAAGCAGTAGAGCTACTTGTGAATGAGTTCGTTCAAGGATACTTCCTACTGGGAACTCACCTGCTACTAGTGAAACTTGTTGTAAATTTAGACAATTGGAAAGTAAGGAATAAGAAAGAATAATAGTTTTTAAACTTTATTTGAGCTTTGCTTCTTGACAAAGCTTGGAGAACAAAGGAAGTTTGTGAGTTGGGAATAAAATTGCCCATTTCTCTTGATAGATAAAACATTTCGTTGATCGATACAGCACACGAGATTGTCATTACATTTTTGTTTACAGTCTCCTATTACTGTCTTTGTATATTGATGCCCTCAATTAATGTGTCATCTCACACTATGTATTATTCCGTTCATAACATAAATTGTTCAAGTTCGTAACATGTAGCTCCCTTCTCACTTATATCACCGTGACGTGACGTGACGTAGGTTATCTGTCTCACAATGTATAATCCTATTAGATACGAACTACTAATATGGGGGAGTTTACGGGTACCACACTGTTAGGTTAATGAGGGATATACAGTGTCAATTTATTCCATGCCATTGACAAACCAACATTTTGTAATAAAAATAATAATGTGCCAGACAATTACACCAGGTTCCCGGGCTCGAACTAGAAAAAATGCCTGTACTATGAGTACCAGAGCAACGGAATTCACTTTGGGGGACCAATTTAGAAAAGTTAATTTCCTAAATTGGTATTACCGGGAATCGAACCTGAGACGTCGTAACGTTTTATTTATCGTTACACGACTGTCGCGTCTAGCCTGTTCCGATATCACCACTATCTGTCGTGACTTTGTCGTGGACGTTTTATTTATCGTCAGGCGATTGTCGTTCTAACTCTTCCCATTGTCACGACAGTCTGTCGTCGTAACGACAAAAAAGTCGAGAACGACAGTTAATCTGTTTTACTATATGAACAACTTCATTTAAATATATAAGTCACGATACTTTAAACTGCACGACTATCTATGTATATATATATCTGTCGTCATGACGTAATGGGAACGCGCCCTAAGTGTAAGTATCTAGTAATAAATAAATATATACGTAAAGTAAAACTCTTTAAAACTGCAGAAAGTGTTGTGGAAAATGCGAGACTGCATTACGCGAGGGAGAAATCATTGCAATAACAAGTTAACAACGCATAAAAGTACATAGCTCAAATAAAGCGGTTACAATTAATTTTAGTCTGTCTCGATCGACCGTAATTCCAACAAGACTTGTGTCGTGCTCTAGAATTACGTGTTTCGTTGTACGTACTGCGCTCATGCCAAAAACTAGTTAACATTGTTACAGTGACATCACCATTGTAGACAAATGCCATTTCATTCATACCTTATTATCATTTCGTCTAAAACGTACTTAATAGCGAACACGTTGTGACTTTAACTTACCAGTATGTACCATAACCACAAAACAGTAAATACAATAGAAATGCATAGTGTGCATGTCACGTGTGCCAACAGTACGCGGAGTTTCGCAAATTTGAGCTCAGTCCGCCATTTGCGCTTATACGTGATGGTCGTGTCAATAATCTCACGTAAAAAAACCTCGAAAATATTGGAAAAATTGTGTTGCTACTTTGTAGTGCAAATAATATTATCCACGGTAGTTTTTCATATCATTGTTGAGTCTTATTTTATTTAATTTTAAAACTTTAAATTTTCTGTATATTGTAATCGATTTTTTATTATACGAATCAAAGTAAATATTGGAGAACGCTATTGGCGTTCATTTCCTTCCATTGTTTTTTCTTCCGTGACCATTACAGGAAGTATACAGGATTTTTGGCTGTACAAGGTGATAACAGCAGCCACAACGTGTACAATTATTAATTATTAAATATTAAATGCCTCCGTGATCGAACAGTTACCATGCTGGACTACCACGCAAAAGTCCTGGGTTCAATTCCCAGGCCGGGAGAAATATTTGTATGTCATTTTTTTCTCTTGAGCGTGGGTGTAATTTGTGATTGTCTATGTGTGTGTTCATGGCACTCGCGATACAGGGTTTCCCTAGTGCGAGGCTATTAGTGTGTGTTTTATTATTCTTACCATACCGAAACTATCTCTACGACATCGACAGAGAATGAGAAAAAGATACTCTAAGTATTATCTTTTATCTAAAGTACATACAGTCGTCGTCTGGTAGTAAATTTGTAATTTCCTTTAATTATCATTGTCCCAGACAAATTTACTGCCCGTATTTCGCTTTAATATGTTACAACTCTATACGGGCCTTTGCTTTCACAACAATGGACTTAGATCAAAGCTCTCAGATAAAAGGGTTTGTAATAAACCTGCTCAAATGCAAACATACGTTTTCGTTTTCCAGATTAAGAACGATTGTGTAGCCAACATTTTATTTGAAATCTTGCTCAGTGAATTATTTTAGTAAAAAAAGTGCAATAGACCGCTCACGGTGTCAAAAGAATACACTGTAATATCAAAAACATTTTGAGAAAAATCTGCAAAAAGGGTTTTTCGTTTTCTTGTAATTTCTTTATTCAGGCTATATATATGTGTGTATATAAGGTATCAGGTTATACAGGGTGTAATCGTTAAGTGTGCCCAGGCGATTATCCCATAAATATAATAGATGTCTAAAAGCTTTAAATTGATATCAAAAGTACGTTACCTAATGAATCAATCGCCATTAATAACTTTTTTAAATACCCATACATACTCCCATTATATTTAATATGACATTCGTAGACTTTAGTTTATCCACTGCAAGAGGTAACAATCAGTTAACAGATGACAAAACTGATACAATTATAGTAATAAAACTATCTTTTAATTGTATAAACATATAATGGCATAGTCAATTATTTGGTCAAGTGTGAGTTATCCATAAGAATGAATAAAATTGATCTATTTTTTTGTGCTGATCGACTCAGTTACATTTCATTGTATGGGACTAAAAATATCAGGAAAGCAGAAGTTGGTCAAATTTAATCAAATGTTTTATACAAAATAAAATGTTAATAATTACTAATATAATTAATAACATTTCTGTTCCTAACACAATCTGATGGCCAGTCATATACAAAACCGGAATGTCATTATTTTAAGTTCCACTCACTTATTATTGCATGAAATTACTATAAAAAACAGTACACAAGTAACAGTAAATAAATAAAAAATATTTATTCTCTGAATCTCTGATGACTTTAATAAAACTGAATGGTATCAGAAGATTTCTAAAGGTCAGGAGCATAACATAATATTGACTGTTTAATTGAATACTACTGAAACACGAACTGTAGAACGAGTTTAAATATTGAGAAATTGAACCTCTCGACAAAGCATCGCTGGGGTAAGTAAACTGGGTTTAGTCCCAGTTTAGCTTGAGTTGAAATAACTTGTTAATATACTCTATTTCATATTGATAACACGGATTTTAAAATTTTATTGAATTGGAATAAAATTTTTAGGTTTAAAGAGGTACCTTTTTCTCTCAAACGAGAGAGCAGTACATTCAGCCGGTAATGACCTATAGTGCGGAAACTTAGACCCTTACACAACATTGCATATAAAAGCTGCAGGTAGCCCTATAAAAGACTGGTCGCACCGTATGGGTATCACTTTGAGCGACAAAAACCGCAGAATAGACGAAGTGGAGATCGCTGCCAGAAGGCTAGATGGCCGAAAGGTTACCATGCTGGTCTGCTACGCCAAGGTTCCGGGTTCGATTCCCGGGCCGTGAGAAATATTTGTATAACCTACATTTATTTCTCTGGTGAGTTTGGGTGTGATTTGCGGTTATCTATGTGAGTGTCCTTGGCACCCGCGATGTAGGGTTCCCCTATAAGTGGGAGGCTATGAGTGTGTACGTTATTACGTAAGAAAATAACAGGAAAAACATGGATGCAAATATTCCAAGTACGGAACGGAAGAGGCGTAAACTAAGCATGAGAGTGATTAAAAGCTGAAGACAACTTCAAATTACAGACTCAAACATAAAAACATCTGTTGCCCTGTAGGCCTATTAAAGCACCACACATACACATCATAAAAAAGTGTATGCCATTATTTTAAGCTCATAAAATGGAGTAGAGTTTGCTTAACCTCCGTGGGCTCGAATGGTGTTAACAAACACATTTACGTACAATAATAGCACTTAGGTATGTGCTGTAAACCATAAAATTTAAATGTAAGAAATTTTACAAGCTTGAACTTTAGAAAATGGTACTGTACTTAATAATTCAAATGGGACATAAATTCACTATGACTTGGACCTTTGAAGAGCCCAAAATGTTGGTGTGTTTGTAAAAACAAATATACACAATTTAGGTCCGGAAAAACAGAAAAAAAATAATTTCATTTCATCATTAAAATTTGCAACAATCGCGAAAATCTGAGAATTCGATAACGTAAGTGTTCGGTATGAATGTTTGAAGTTAGAGGGATGCCACACAACGTGTTGCATCGGCGTTATGCACCTAAGCGGTGACGACGCTGCGTTTTACAAGTTATGAATTAGAACTACATGCCACAGTCATGGTGTGTACAAACGGCGCGCGGCTATGGAATGCGTGCGCATCGGACAAGGGACCAGGACACACAATTGTATTTTTAAGTATTTGCAATGAGATGCACAAATAAATAAGTTGTCGAAACGGATAATTGCAGTACAAACCGCTTCCATTCATTTATTTTACAGGTAAAATAAATTTTCTCTTGAAAACGTCACATTTGAGCTACTGCTCGTTCACTACGCTGACTTCCCTTAGAAGAACGAGCAAGAAACTCTAGGGATTGCTCTTTTCAAATAAACTTAAATTTATTTAATTGATTGTGGAGCCTTGTCGTCTTTTCATACATATGTGGTAATCGGTCTGCAGAGGAATTTGTCTACCTTCTTGCTCATTTTACAATTAAAAGAAGCCAATTGGCCACTATGGTCTGATCTTAAGCAATTTATTATTGATTTAAACACTGCGTCTGTTTTACAAAAGATGTTGTTAATATAAGTAGAGGAGGAGGCAGTGATGCGAGTTGGTTCTAAGAAAAAATTAATCAAGTTAAAACTTTTAAATACATTAATGAGTCTTATAGAAGTATGGTTTTCCAACAGGCTTACATTGAAATCTCCACATATTACTATGTTTTTTATTGCAAAAATTCGTCGTTAAAATTAGCAGCATCAAATGCCACACGTGAAATCTCAATAGTTTGTTCAGTAGAAAGAATTGGTTTACTTTAGTTACTTTCTCAGAATAATGACATATGGGTTTATACATTGGAGTAAGGCCGCCGATATTAATAGATTATTTTTTATATAAAAACGTTTAATCCAGGCACAACACTTTAGATATTTTTGAGAAGTTTAATTAACATGCTTACAATAGAGTTAAAACATATCAATAAAAATGGAGTTTATATTAAAGAGAATAGTTCTTTTTTACGAAAAATAGTGTTAGACATAACACTAATACGAAGAATAAAAATAAACTATAGCTGTTTTTGACAGTTACATTCATAAAGTCGCAAATTCATTTTAAGGGCAATGTGCACGCGTCTATAATAAGATTATTTAAAAAAATACAGTGAAACAAGAACTTTGTACTGAAGGTGGTATACTATACTGCCCTCAAAACGAAAAAAGGCACAACTGCTGTCTAAAGTACGCATAGTTGTGCCTTTTTTCGTTACGAGGGCAGTATACTGCTTCTGCGTATTTGTATCACAAAAATTCGCGTTAGTGACACGCTTACCTATTGCATGTTGTCTACATTTATGATGATTCAAATAAATATTTTAAATAATAAATGTGTACACAAACACCTAGGGTTTCTTAGTCATAATTATTTAATTATTTTATTTATTTATTGTGAACATGCACTACAAAGGTAATTACTAAGTACAAATATACTCCATTATGGTGTAGAAAATAATTAGTACTCTTTATTAAGTAACAAAAATAAACATAGATGTCAAAGTTCTTAAAATAAACTCATAATGAACAGGAAAGTGTACTGTAACATTATGGAATAGTTGAAAAGTTAACCAGCTCTTTCACATCATTTTATAGGAGAGTTCATGAAGTTTCTCACACTGTAGTAGCACCCATTTATTAAGAGTTTTTTTCATCAATTTCATTTTCTTCTTTTTAAACGGAATATTTCGACGGGCAATTTTAGCAAATTCAAAAAGATCTGAATGTTGTCTAACAAACATGGCAGTTTCTAAAATGTGTATAGAAGATATAGAGTTCTTAGTTTTCGCGATTGTTACACATAGGAAATGAAACTATTTTTCCGGATTTAAATCGCGTATGTTTGTTTTTTCGCGTATTTTGTTTCTTTTTTTGTTATATTTGTTTGAAAGAGTTAAAATTTTCTCAGTTATAAAATGCGGCTGGTGTATTCTTAGGGCAATCTGTCTTATGAATGCGTAGTAAGGTTTTGTCAATATGACTATTTCAAATGAAATCTGCTTATCCATTGATAAGCAGATTACATCTGAAATACAGTTATATTTGAATATACATATATGAGTTTGAATTTGATGTAATCTAGACACAAATGATACTGCAGCGGTAGAGCTCCTTGTGAAAGAGTTTGTCCAGGAAAGTACTGCTATCTTGCCTATTTATGCCGCCAAGTAGTAATGTGAGCATTACTGCGTTCAGGTTTTGAAGGGTAAGGGTGCTGGTGAAATGATATTCACATGAAACTTTTCAACTCATGTCTCAAAATGACGGGCGTAGTGGTAAAGCCCCTCGGGAGTGCACTGCAACTGTTATGGACAGACGTGTCGCTTACCATCAGGCGCATGACTTGTTCCTCCCGTTACTAAGTAAAAAAAAACAAATTCATAAGTGCTTCTCGAATACCAACCACTCTAAATAATTGCAATTAGTTGAGTTCCGTTGGTGAAGTTTATATAACTTGCTATATATTCTTTAATAACGACCTCGGTGGCCTAGCGTTTAGCACTATGGCTGTTTGATGGAGAAATCCCGTTTCCTGGAAGGACGTTGGTTGATGATATGTCTTTCGCCGCTCTATTTCATACTTGTGTTCCATGTATCCAATTCACCTTTACCTACTTTTATTACCACTATACCTTTCTCTACTTTTGTCACTATGTCCTCTCACAACCGAATATTTTTATGACTTAGCTGTTATAAAAATTGTAGAAATAACTACATTTGGCTACTTGTAAGCACTTACAAATTAAAGAAGCATTCAATACTGTACTCAAACATGGATACGGCAAAAATGGGCCATAAGAAAGTTCTTTTTTCGGGTTTGAACAAGTTCATTGTTTGTATTGGATTGTTATAAGAGTTCTTTTTGCTAGTTGGGCAGTCACTATAGGAATTTGATGAAGATTTATTTATTATTTATTTAATCATTTATTGCACAGGAAAACAAAAATCACATTAATTAAAAACAAAAAAAAAAACAAAAGATTCTCATTATTTGTAAAAGAATTTTTTTCCGGCAGATCTAAATATAGGTCACAATAATTACAATATGGGTTTACGTGCATAACAAACAAGGATATGTAATAAAAAATAACAAATTATCAGCTACGAAATGTATAAAACAGTGGATAAACCTCTCCGTGACAATATTTAATTCAGTTGATAAAGCTAAGTTTGCTTGTTTGGTAATGAACAATTGTTATACGAAACAAAAAATGACAAAGCTAAATTTGCTTATTTGGCAATAAATTATTGTTATACATTTTGAAGAACAAAGACAACGATATGAAACTGCGTATATATGTTTGTCGTTTAATCATCGCCGCGAAAACCATGAAACTAAAAATGTCATATCATCTCGTTTGTCGCGCTCAATTTTTACGTTGATAAAATTACAGTGCAAATGTTTTAAAATCAACTGTGACCTTGTGGCCATGTTTGGCACTGTGTCATTGGTCGCCGGCGCTCGCGATGACATAAAAATGTGACATCACGGTGCTCGCCATGTTCACTATTGTAATAAAATTTTAAAATCCCGGTTTATCACTCGAATTTGACAGCTAAACGTGGATATAATAGCTTTATCGAGGCGGTGTACTACTGGGGCTGCTCAACTCTTATTTTGAAAATATCTAAGAATTTACTATCGTGAAGTTGTAATTACGTTTTATGTTTATAAACCATTAAAGATTCTAGTTTGAGAACTTCAATGTTATCATAAGTACTAGAAAGAGTATATAAAAATTGCAACCTAAAAAATGAATAAAAAGTTTCAAACTGCTTATCTCAATAGAATAGATATCCTCGGGGCGATGGATGTCTGACGACTCGTCTTGTCGGATTTGGACGTCTCTGAGCAATATATTTGGAGTAATCCTACAAATATTGTCCTCTCTCTTTGACAACTATGACGTTATATAACCGTATACTTCTAGAATATCTACTAAACGGAAACAACTGAATATCAAATCTGGTATCCAAGGTAACCTGGAGTTGTGTCAGAGCCATTAAGAATTCCTCCAGTAAATTTCAATAAATTAATTTCGTTGAAAATGTTGTTTCTTACATACTGCCATCCTTCTCATAGCTAACGCATTTCGAGATATTGGCATAGAAAGATTTGTTGATAACAAAATATGTCAATTAAGCTGATTTTGCTTACCAATAAAACTGAAGCTAAATAAGATATAAAAAAACGGATTGAAGGGGGTTGTAGATCATATTTTACTGATTCCAAATATGTTAATAACTCAATTTTTCTAAAAATGTTGATAGGTACATTCGTACCGTACATATTATGATAAGGAGGACAGTATTGTTTATCTACTTCAATCTTTTAATCATAGAAATCTTACAAATTGGTTGTATTCAATCGACAAGCGTGCCTAGAGTCTTATCAGTTACTAAGAATTAGTAGAGGCAAAGTTGCAGAGCCTTTAACGACACCGTAAAGTTACCTGCGTATCGGTATTCTACATATCACGGAGTGTGTGCGATGGAATTGCATAATATAATTCCGCCTTTCCCTTTCTATCATCAGGGAACTAGAAGTGGGCTAGGATTTCACCCCTGTGTTGTGGATGTTCCCAGGATTCGCACGAAGCATTTCGCTTCCACATTTATATGGCGAGCGGCACGAGAGTGGGATTCCCTACCTTTGGACCTATTCCCCGAACGCCATAACTTGGACCTTTTCAAGGCGAGAGTGAATAGGCATTATTTCGGTGTGCATGCTACATCGTCGACCTCATCATCACGTTCCATCAGGTGAGATGGAGGTCAAATGCGCACTTATTTTTAATAAAAAACAAAAAACAAATAGATAAAGACAAGTAAAAAAGTAACAAAAAAATACAACAGCTGTCGAAAACCTTTGAATGAAAGATTTCGTAATGTCCGACATACTTTCGTGTTTCCCTGATCACCTTAACCTGCCCTGAATCAAACATCAAACGTGGTTTAGTTTACTTTTATCTCAAAGGTTAAACCTTTCTAATAAATCTTTCTTCTTCACGTTTCTAATAATTCTTGATATGCGACAGATTGATTGCCTAAATATCTTAATCCTTAGTTTGATGATAGACTTTAACGCTATTCTGTTTAAATACTGTTCAGGATTATTTCCAATAAAATACGCGAATAGCAACATGGTGGTTTTATAGTTCACGGTAAACTGTGTGTGGCGCTACACAATTTCGACCTACCTACATTGACTTTAAATACTACATTCCCTCCACCAATATTTACCAAAATAATACATTTTAGAAAAATACAGTTACAGTTACATTAGTGACATCCAATGGTACTTTAATCAACCCTTTGATATATTAGATATAAGACTCAAGTCTTGCGGTAGATTTTTTCCACTAATATGTCGTAAGAAGTAAAGACCGCCTCTTCGTAGCAGCTTTGTCGGAGGTATTATGTCAATTCATTAGCAGAACACATCGCTTGTAAACGCTCTTTAAAAGTATTTCACTCTAGTGGATGGCCGCCAAAAACCACGTTACCGTTGTTCGCCATCGCGATCTCAATCCAATTTCACTGTTCTTTAATATTCGCACACGTGATATGCAGTCTCGTCGTCAATTGTGATATTTCAGAATTCATTCCAGTGATAGACGCGGGTAGCGACATAGTGGTTTAATTTCAACATACTTACATTTACATAAATACTACAGACATGCAATGCCACACGGAGTTAAACATTGTGTTTTATAAGAGCGATGCCATACGAGCGCTGCCGGTGCGTTGCATCTTCGCAACGCTATGATTTCAACGCACCGAGTGCAACACGGTCAATGCCGTGTCGCAACGTAACGCCGCTTACGTACCGCATTATCCCTCCCCGATTCGTCTTCTGTCCCTTGTCCGATGCGCATGCATTCCATCGCTGTGCGCCGTTTTAACATAGTAGCATGAAGTTCTAATTTATATGTATCAGATTTCAAATAAATTAAAGGCGATTCACCTTATTTATGTCGATATTGATGACCCAATAGTTTGCACTGTTGGTACTGGTCCGGGATTATTTTTCCGGTAAGATCAATTTGGGAATCTAACATTTTTTAAATTGATTCCAGATAATGACCCAGAGCGAATTCCGTTGCTTTGGTAGTCATATTACAGGGAATTAGGAAATACAGGAAAGTGGTTGTTTGGCACATGATTGTTATTATATTGTGCCCTTCTCGGAGATGCTCTTAAGGGGTACGAAGCTGTATATAGTAGATCTATGTTTGATTAGTTAGGGTTTTGGAACTTCATGTGTCTTCGTATAGTTTTAATAAACCTCCGCCGTGTAAACTACATGTATAAGTGTCTAACATTATATATTTCTACATCGTCAAAGATAACTTTGAATCACTACCCATGAAACGTAAGAAATATACTAGAATATATCTCAGGTAACATCAAACTGAGCAAGAAGGTAACGGAAGGTAACGCTGAACTTCTAACAGTTCGTATCTGGAGAAGGTCTGAAATTAAGAAAGAAGAGAAATATAGTGATCATAATCTTTATCAACGAGGGGGTTTAAATCATAGTCCAATGCAGTTTGGAGACGTCACATGTTATCCAGGGGTTGTGAACCTTGAGGAGAGGTATTGCTACTAAAGTCACTGGTACATACCGCCACTGGGATTCGAACTTTCGACCTTTTAATTACGAAGAAACCGTTCGCCTGCTGAGCCACCACCGCTTATAAATATAGAGTGCTTTGTATTCAGCATATTTGAAGCATGTTGTGTTACATACGAAGTTTATTTTATTTATTTATTCCAGAAACAAACAGTCGGTATAAAAATATTGTTACATATGTAAAGTACACATAGAGTTTCCTTAATTTATAATGCAGTTAAAATCTTAATCTCTCACGTTAGCGCAAAGAGAACTGCAATTATCATAGACGTGAAGTACTCCTTCGTTAAACAAGTTTAGTGTTTATGTTTATAACGACAGAGCGAAAAGTAGCATACAAGTTTTTCACGATATACGAAGAAAATTAAATGATTTTACCTATCAATATAAACAACTTTTACAATAGAGACCCTCATCAAATCGAGAAAAAATAATAGCCACTAAATGTTCATATTTACTCAACCAAAATGTTTGGGACAGCTGATTTAGTTTCCACGATTCAAGGGTGATCCACATAGCAAATGTAGTTCATGTCGATGGCTATATTCATCCTAAAAATTATCGTGTTATAAAAGAATGCCTTGAAGTGAAGATACTAAACATTTTTTTCTGTATTTCACGTTGTATAATACAGTTTAATTTCAGAATGTGATGCTGCACGCACATTTTTAATAAATATAGACCATTAATCAAAATTCCGACAAGTTAATTTGCCGTCGAAATATAAATATGGAATTGGGTATAAATAAAAATTGATTTCATATTAACTTGTTCATTCGACAGTTACGTGTCACTTTGTAATTTGTTATAGATTATTTAAAGCTTTGTGTATTGTTTCTTTTGATTTGTGACTGGTTTTGTGAAGTGTATTAATTTGTTTGATTTTGACTATTTACTTTTTCCTTACTGGGGTTTTAGTTTTATAGAAGCGTTGGTATGTTTGGATTTTTTCTCTATAAGTAGACCTGTAAAGATTGTTTAAAGAATATGTAGAAAAACTATCTCAAAGAATTCGTGATAAATAAAATACACTATTGCAAAAATATACTCCAAGCTGGAAATGAGAGCGGAGCACAAGGGACCAAAAAAGTAGGAAGGAAAATTAAAAAATATTTTCGGGCTTAGATGCGGTAACGAGGCTACAGTCCACAAAAAGAAATTCGATACCTTTAAGTTTTCTGCAATTTGAAATGGCAATTGCTATTCATTGAAAATAAAACATTTTTTTCCCGATCTCAGCCTTTCGTGTTTTTTATAAATTCCATGGTTACGATTGACCTTGCCTTGACTGTGGGACCTGTAAGGACTTTAAAACGTTTGATTGAAAAGACAAATATGAGCGATTGTAGATTGAGAAAAAACATTGATTTCCAATCATCATCATTATTTCAGTGAAAGGAGTCTACTGCTATATTTAGGTCAACTCCAAATATCACTATAACTTCGCCGGTCTTGAACTGTTTGTATCCAGCGGATTCCCGCAACCTTCACCAGGTCGTCGGTCCAGCTTGCGATGGTCTGCCTACGCTACGTCTTCGGTGCAGTCGTTATGTGAGAACTCTTTGGCCACATCGGCTCGGCTGAATAGATAGCCGATAGCATATACAGCATTCATTCATGTGCTCCGCCCACTGTTGCTTAAGATTTGCTATGTCGGTTACTCTGGTCTTTTGCGGATATTTTCATTTCTGATTCGATTTCGCAGTGAAGCTGCAAGCATAGTCCTTCCCATTGCCATTTGGGTAACCTACAGCCTTCTTATGGGGCTCATAGTGAGCGACCACATCTTAACATCGTAATACACTGGTCAACAAAATTTTGCCTTGAGACACTGTGGTATTTTATTTGTTCTGCGAATAATGTACTCCACCCACAACAACTGCCTCCGTAGCTGAACGGAGAAATAGTTGTATGGCCTACTATAATTTCTCTCGTGACTTTGGGTGTAATTTGTGGTTGTCTATTTGTGTGTCCATGGTACCAGCGATACAGGGTTTCGTCAGTGCGGGGCTTATGAGTATGTGCACGTTATTATCATTATCATTAGTTCCTTAATATTAAGTTCTGCAATTTCTAATAGATACCTTTAATTAGTCTATGTTGGCGATTGGTAATGAAGTATGATTCACGACTGATGGAACGCGTCAGTTAGACGGAAGCCAAGATTATTGAATAAAGAAAATTTAAACATGATTTTCATTATCAAAGTATTCATTTTCATGGCACATATATCTAGGAGTGTTCGGAATATACGCGCAAGCGCTCGTGGCATGGTATGTGCTAACTGTCGTAAAATGGATCCAGCCAACGCAAAGTCTACTTATCTCTAGTAAATAACGTAACGAAAAACACCACCCTGAAATATATCCATATATCAAAACATTATTGTTTTTTTCTTTTTGTTTATTATGAGCATGAATGGCTTTTATGCAGGCACCTCAATAACGTATTGTGCGTACGGATGAAGTATATACAGTTGTTTTTAAAAGCAGTTGATTGATAACCGCGTTGGTTTAAGTTATTGTTGGGATCAGGTGAAATTGTTGGGTAAAGCAAAATTGTTTTATTAAATGACACCTAACGTGTTACATACAGTATTTTGATTCAATTATGAATATTTATGATTACCAGCCTTTTATTACTTTAATGTTATTGCTGCAATATGTTCCCTTATTTTTTTCGAGATTTTCGGTTTTCTTGGATCTAAATCATATTTGTTTTGAAACAAACCAACGTTTCGTGGAAAGTCGTCAACCAGTTATGTTTTATATTAATGCATCCTACTTTTCACTGTACTTACAAAAGCTATTAATTTCAATACCTTATTCTTAATTTATTAAAGAATATTCCAATTTACGCTACATAATTATGTTTTGCAAAATATTTTCTTTAACAACATGATGTTGTTGAGTTCTTAGGATCTCACAATTGTTACACATACGAAATGAAACCATTTTTCCGGATTTAAATCGCGTATATTTGTTTTTTCAAACAAACCGAAGTTTCGGGCCCTTTACAGGTCCCATGGTCACGGTTGACTGAGGTGGTGCAGTCTTCAACCAGTTATGTCTAATATTGATGCAAACCACCCTATTTTTTCACTCTAGTTACAATAGTTATTAATTAAATACCTTCTTTTTAATTTTACAAAGAAACATTCCAATTTACGCGTACGTAAATACTATGTTTACGTGACCATGGGACCTGTAAAGGGCCCGAAACGTCGGTTTGTTTGAAAAAACAACAAATATACGCGATTTAAATCCGGAAAAATAGTTTCATTTCCTAATATGATTTTATTATTGAAGTAACTCCGTTAGTTTGTTAAGATTATTAACACAAAATTCGAACATTAAGAAAAATTTCATCGACCCGATGGAACTTGAACTTACGGCGCGGGAAGCCGAAAAACCAGTACAAAGATCTGTAAAAAAACACATTGGAGAATTTCTCAACTTGATAACTAGACCTGCAGCTCAGTTAGTATAGAGCAGCAAAATGGTACAGCGTGATCATGGGTTCAAGTTTTAAAGGGTAAGGGTGCTGGTGAAATTACAGGCACATGGGACTTGTCAACTTATGTTTCAAGGTGACAGGCGCAATGACAGTGCCCCTCAGATCTCTCAGTGACACTGTAACTGTTGTAAAGACAGGGGTAGTTTACCATCAGTTGCACGATTTGTAAGTCCCATTACTTGATATTATAAAGAAAAGAAACTCGTAAAAAATACAGAGGATGGTTTCTGATACCATCTTTTTACTAGCCAACTCAATTTCGTAGTAGAAAGAAGAGTAATTGTAAACCTCACGAACATTCCAAGAAAATATTCGTGCGCATTCATTTCCTTTATAGAGCTAGCTCGCAATAGTTAGATAGATATCACTTGATATCGAGTTCTTAGGTTTCGCTATAATCACACAATGGCGTTGGTTCACTTAATGTACAAATACCATGAATTAAAAATAAACCGGCTGTTCTTGACAGTCGTCTTCACAAAGTTACAAACTTATTTAAATTCAGTGTAATACGCTTCTATAATAAGATTCCGGCTTATATTAAAAATTTATCAATTACGAGTAATTTGCTTACTATCTATAAAATAAAGATGAGTTTGAGTTTAAAAATAATTTTTATGATAATATCAAGTGACGGGATTAAGCTTACCAAAGCTACATAGCCTCTCCATAACAGTTGCAGTGCCACTAAGAGCTTTAAATCGTAATGATCTGAGGGTCACTGCCACCCTGAGACATAAATTGACAATTCCCATTTGCCTGTAATTTCACCAGCACCCTTACCTTTCAAAACCGGAACGGTGACATTACTACTTAGCGGCAGAAATAGGTAAGGTGGTAATGTCACGAGAGAAATAAATGTGAGCCATACAAATAGTTCTTTCAGCCGGGAATCGAACCCGGGATCTCTGCGTGACAGTCCAGGATGGTGGCTCTTCGGCCACGGAGGCAGTTAAAGATACTTAATGGCTAATGGATTACGTTTAAAACGTCTGATGCGTCCTGATTGTCGCACAACGGGTATCTAATGACGGTAACAGAATTCAAAACGCACAAGGCAAACCAGACAAAGGAGTGATGATTTTTTCCCAAACACGCACAACAGCCCTGAATACAGAGGCACGAGTAAATAGATTACGCTCACGGGTGATTAAAAAAAACACTGTACTCACATTTAATTTGTGGTGTGTTAAAAATATGTGAAAAGCAAAATATTACTTTTCTTTATTATATCAAGTGACGGGACGAACAAGTCGTGCGCCAGGTGCAAGGGCCACGCCTATCTATAACAGTTGCACTCAGATCTTAGGGACAAAAATCAAGTCTGTAATTTCACCAGCACCCTTACCCTTCCAAGCCGAAACTAATGCTCACATTAATGCTTGGCGGCAGTAATAGGTAAGGTGGCAGTACTTCCCTGGACGAATTCTTTCACAAGGAGCTCTACTGCACATATTCATATTCATAATTTGTCACTTACGCACTTACACACTTATATTCACATGCACTTACATATTGAATGATATGTTATTTTATATGCACTATTCACACTTTATTACATTTATTATTTCAATGAACAATTTCACTTCTATCGTTTGTTATATGTTGGCTTAATATAACCTTTTGCATTTAGTCCCTCTCGTTGATTTTGACTGAAAACCAGAGCCTAGGGAACGATATGCCGAGTCAGCGCCCTTTCACTGCCGTGACAAGTGTTTTATTTTTCCGCTTGTATATTACAACCCGTATTTGTGTCATATTAGTGAATAAAGTGTTTATCTATCTATCTATAAAAATAAAACTCGGGGGCCTGAAGTTATCGTCAACCCATTTTATTCGTCCTACTGTTGGGCACGGGTCTCCTTTCAGGTCAATGTTTAGGGTCTTTTTAGGTGGGTTGGGGACTTCCAAGTTGGGGAGCCCGGATTCGAACCCACGGCCTTTGCATTAGAGGCGTTAGATCACACGACAGACCACATGAATACTAGTAGGTCAAACTATTACACTACCATGGCTTTTGGATCTGAAATATTGAAAAAAAAAATGTTGTTTTACTGTAGTTGCAAATCGATGAATGAGATCGAATTTCGTTTTTATTAATTTTATATATTTTTATAACAATAAAATTTAGTTATGAATTCTTATTGAATTGATATTCAATTATTTTTTTGTGAAATTACTCCACTAGTTTGTTATAATTATTAATAAATAGATCGAACACTCAATATAAAGCCAAACAACCAAATACAAAGACACTACAACAAGCACATAGAAAAATTCGTGAGTTCCGCTGGTTCGTTGGCATAGAGTCTGGCACGGTATGCTAGAAGACGTCGGTTCGAATCCGGCCGGATCGAAGGAATTTTTTCTGAGTGTTCGAACTTTCATAAATTCCTCATAGATAGCGCTACGACTAAAAAGTCGTTGACAAACCAAATACACAGACACGACAACAAGCACATAGAAAAATTCGTGAGGTCCGCTGGTTCGTTCCGTATCTTAGTTGCTATAGCATCTGGCACGGTATGCTAGAAGACGTCGGTTCGCATCCGGCCGGATCGAAGGAATTTTTTCTGAGTGTTCAATCTTTGTATTTATAATAATAAAATTTAGTTTTTAATTTTATTTTGTTAAGACTATTATAATTTTTTAAGGTCATCCTGTCATCCCGAGATTACCCGGAATAGATAGTTGTTTTTTTTGGGAGCATATTTTTTTAGGTTTTAATTATAAACGGTTTCTAATTGATTATTACAGTTTCTAACTATCTGTTGTTTTGATTAAAGGTTTTGTGTAATTTCAGTATTTATACAGTGTCATAAAAGTCTATGTCTAATTTGAAACGAGAACAAATTTTATTATATTTCCAACTTTATCCCCGCCAAGAGTTTACAAAAACAATAAAACAAAAAGTTTGCTAGATTTAGAAATAAGTACGTATTAATGAGTTTGTTCACCTTTGAAGCCAGTTTTCTGACTGACGAAAGGTATAATGCAAAGGGCGTATAAAGTTGACGTCCTGCTTCCCTCCGCTAATATTCTTTGAAACGTGTGCAAAGTACCTAAGAAGTTGTTAAATGATTATAAACGTATTAATTAAAACTTTTACGCTTTTAAATACAAAATATGTTCCTACAAAAGTTTACATTTACAAAACGCGAAATTGTTTATGAATATCTGATATTGCTTTACATTTTCCTGTATCTTATTAAATGTTAAGTATATTATTTTTTAACCGACTTCAAAAAAAGGAGGAGGTTCTCAATTCGACTGTATGTGTTTTTTGTATGTATGTTACGCCATAACTCCGGTATTTGTGAACCGACTTTGATGATTATTTTTTTGTTAGAAAAAGGGTACTTCCATAGTGGTCCCATTTAATTTTGAACAAAATCATCCACCTGTAAGTGTGGCTGTTCACGCATGAAGATTATTTTTTATAAATAGCACCGAAATTTCATTATAAGGAGCATTTATTTGAATGGTTGATTTAACTATTCTCCATTTCAAGACGTTTTTCTCTTTCAATATACTTTGAGTAGTGAGAACAGATTTTTATTATCTCCTGTGTCAAGTTCCGTATAGTGGTGAACTAGGGGATGAATCCGGGTTTGCGCACTTTCCGGTAACCGATTTCCATAAAACTTGGCAAATAGTTGTAATTTCGCGTACTTTTGAGGTCGGTTTTTTTTTGTACTGTGTACTGAGATTATGTGCTAACGTTATTTCCAATAAGCTGCTAAATTTTACAACTTTTAAGTAGAAGTTATTACAATTATCATAGGAAATGCTTCCTAGTTCAGATCTTTTAATGTTTTAAAGTTTTGAAATAATAACTCATATTTTCAGACGACTTCTGTGGTCGAGTGGCGTATATACAGGTTTGCCTGGTGCATACGCCATATCTCTGAGGTCGATTCACGGCCAGCTAAATGTAGAAAAGCTAACTTTTCTGTATCGTCCCGGGTCTGGGTGTGTGTAGTACCGTCATTGTTTCCGATTTCTATGTGTGATGTTGTCTAATATAAAAAAAAAAAAACATTTATGTGCTTGACAAAACTACATAACTTTTAACATTTTATTATTTCTGGGCCGTTAAGTCTATTTATAATTAAATGAGTGCTACTTCTTTTCTTGACGTAGTTTATCAGATCACAAGTAAAACAAATTACCAAGAACAGGATTTCTATGCGATGACGCACGCTCCATTTGCTAATTACCTTGGTACATTTTTTACTTTTATTATTTAAGTTTTCGAGTACATTGTCGTCTACAATGTCGAATATTAAATAATGCTTCACAATCACGGAAGTAAAAAAAAAACAATTGAAGTTCCTTAAGCCTCAATTACTATGAGAACCGATGACGCCAAAACTCACACATTCTTAATTATAAACATTACAATATCTTGATATTAATTGATCATAGTTTCAAATTTAAAAAGAACTAACAAATTCCGTATTGTTAATATATTATGTAAACTGTACCCTGTTGGCATATCGTTGAAAGTTAATAAGATAAGTTAAACAGAAAATAGAAAATGTATTAATATAATACTTTCCGATGATGTGAAATACCACCACGGCTAATATTTTTGGTGCGTCTATCATTTTTACACTCGAAAACAGCTAAATAAGGCATTTTTTTAGGATTTTAGAGAATTTACACGAAATAATGACACAACCATAATCAGACAGGTCTTTCGAGACCTATAGTTGGCACGTGTCAGACGTTAACTAACCACTTCTTCTGTATTTATTGTTCTGTGTTCACAATAATATTTTTACATACCTGTCTCAATTTTAATCCTTAAAGTTTATAATAAAATAATCGTATGAGTAACTTCCACTATGTAATCCGAAAGGTATATGACAATTTTTTTTTTGTTATTTTCAGATAACATAAAGTCCACCTTAGTTAGTAACGATGTTATTGTGTAAACGTTAAGACTTTATCTCAGCCACGAGAAAAAAAAGGTGTAGCATGCAGGGAAAGTTTAATGTACTGGAAATAGTTTCCAAAATAGGGTTGATTTTTTTGACTGAGTGCGTTTATATTACAGACAAACCAAACAAGATCTCATAATATTATATCTTAATATCTTGTTTAAACACTACCCTGGAAAGGTAAAATATCTTAGCTGCTGTGTCAGAATATCATCTTTCGCGGTAAGCCTACAAGTACCGAACCTGGAAATGGAAATATTACCATAAATTATACAATGTTCCCTGCCAGAATCGGAAAGGTCCTAATTGAAGATGCCAACGAGCTAATTAAAAGAAGTTATTGTTATACTTAATTTACATTTAAACAATGTACTTGTAGAATATCTTTGCTACCGTGTCAGAATATCAGGCTATCTTTCGCGATAAACCCACAGGATCGGCGTAACTAATTTTAACGCAGTTGGTTTTACGGATTTATACTATAAGTTGATAATTTAAATTATTTGAACCCTATCAAAAGCACGCGCCAATCTGTGCTGCTGTACGGGCGCTCGCGCCTAGCACGGGTGCGCTCGGGCGGCCCTCTTCTTACGGCGCGGCGGGTTGACTCGAGCTCGCACGGCGCACCCCGTGAAACCACGGGCCATGGAAAGCTGACATATTTTTGGGCCCGTTTAATGTTAAAACATTAAACGGGCCCAAAAATATGTACATTTCTGTATAACAGGGCCTAATGTAAATGTAGTTCTTTTTTTAATATAATTATAACCTTTTTATAAAAAAAGCCGACGTCAAAAATTTTGTGGAATTACTACTGAGGTACTCACTTCCTTTCCAACAAAAATTGAATCATGGAAATCGGTTCTCAAATGTCAGAGTAAGCGTGTAACATAAACACAAAAATACAATCAAATTGAGAATCTCCTCCTTTTTTAAGTGGGTTAAAAATAGAATAAATAGAACCATGCCCCAGGAATATTAGTTAATTCTTTACCAAAAAAAAGTTTAATTTAAACATGTACAAAAAATTTGGAAATATCTAACCAACTTGCCACACGGTCAGAAATAATCCTCTTACACATTACGTGCTTGAACCTCGGTGGACTGAAAAAGATGGCAATGATTTGAACACCTGGCTGCCTAATTAGCCTGTAACTACTGGATCGTGCAATTTAAAGCGAATTAAGGGAGCACTTTGCACTGTAGTCAGATTAATCAGGCTAATAGAAAAAGTTATTTCAAACTAACTAAACTAAGAAAAGAAAGTTTAAATTTTGCTTCATTAATAATAGTCAGTAATGATGATTGCAATTTTTTTATTATCATTTAACTATTTTTATTTTTTTATATTTATTTAAACATTTTAGGAAAACTCACGGACAAAATACAATTATAGTATACTTAAATATGAGTAATCCAATGCCATTTACGAATTTCCACCAACATGAAACAATATAAAGTGCTTATCAAGCCAAAAAGAAATTATAGGAGAAAACAAAGAACACAAACACTAAATTTAAAAAAAAAAAAAAAAAAATACTATTAATAGATAATTAAATGAACAAACCAGTATATTCGTCGTCAATCACGTGATGTGTCAAAGTGACGTTTGGTAATTTCGCGCCTGACTGTGTCTATGCTTGAATAAAACAAATCAAATTCAGAATGATTTACTGTCGCATTGTTTTAAAGTCTCAATGCGCGCACGATGTACGTACTTTGCCTATAATTAGTGCTCGCAAACGGCACTTTCAGAGGTGGTCGACATCTGTAATGCAACAAGTTTGTGCGCAGGTTTATGTGTGACAACAATTCTGAACAATCAATGTTACTGTTGGCGATCCTCATCAGAAAATTGACGTCACTAATGTATTGACGTACACGAAGCGACAAAAAGTGGTGCCTAGTACACCTATGCTCATAACCTGATGAAAATAGTTTGGTTTTGTAGTCCAAATAACGTAAAAATCTCTGCTGAATTGCCTCCAACCGACACTTATAGGTTTCATAGCATCGATTCCAGACCTGTGAAGCGTACTCAAGGTGACTCCGTACAAAGCAATAAAGAATCTTAATGCATTTGATATTATTAAACGACGCCGATGTCCAAATAATGAATCCAAGTGCCTTTGATGTCTTACTTATTACACAGTCAATATGCTTGTCAAAAAGTAGTTTGTCGTCATGGAGTACACCCAAGTCCCTCATTTCCCTGACTCTCAATATGTTGGTGCCATGTAATTTGTAACCTACAGTTGATGTTTTACGTCTGAATGTCATATAAAAACATTTGGACCCATTAAGTTCAAGCCTATTTATGGTATAGTAGGCTTAAAATCTGCTTAAGTTTGCCTGAAGATCGTCAACATCTGTTTGCCCACGTATGACTTTTAGCACTTTCATATCATCAGCAAAGAGCAAGATTTTTTAGTGAATAAAACAAGATCCTATGTCATTGATGAAGATTATGAATAATAAAGGTCCAAGGATAGAACCCTGCGGTAACCAGACGGGACTGTTGTCCATCTTGACATAAAGCCATGCAACACAACCGCCTTGCTTCTATTAGCTATGTAAGAAGCAAACCAGCGCAATAAATCTCCATGGATGCCTGCTACCATCAACTTGTTCAGAAGCACATTGTGGCCTTTGCGCTCAAAACATTTACATAGTGTAATCAGTTTAAACTACATCAACTTGTGCACGGCCCTCCATGCCTCTTGTTATGAATTCATTGGCAATGACTAAGTTAGAGACAGTGGACCTATTTCTTAAAAAGCCATGTTGGTGTTCATTAAATGTACGATTCAATACCATTAAACATCACTGAATACCAGACTTTCCATTATTTTTGCAAAAAGACATAACTTGGAGATTGGACGATAATTTTCAATATCACCTTTCTTATATACAGGCATAATAAATGCAGATTTCCAAATTGAGAAAACGATGCCTTCATTTGGAGATCTTTTGTAAAGCAAACACAGCGGAACTATAAGGCTGTCAGCACACTTTACTATGAATACAGGATGAATATGATCAGGACCACTAGATTTAGAGAGATCAAGGGATTTTAGCAGTTTAAGCACCGTAGATTGAACAATGTATTGATAGAAATGGCACCGTGAATTACACTGATAGGCAGATTGTGTAACCTTTGATAAGGATCCTGCGCTGTAAAGGTCGAATGGCAAAACTCTGCGAACATATTGGAAATAGCTTCACCTAAATCTGCGTTAGTGTTATTATACTTCATGACACCAGGATAGGAATTAGAGTATTTTAAACTTTTCACATACGACCAAAATAGTTTAGGGTTCTCAACAATTGATTTCTGAATTTTATCCAGGTAATTATCAAAACATTTTTGTTCAAATTCAATAGCTTTTCTACGTAGCACTGTGAACGAGTGACAATCCGAGATATTACCATATACTTTATATTTACGGTGAAATTTATAATTTTCTTTTAAAATTTTGAATAAGGCCGATTTAACCAAGGAGGATGACACCCAGTTTTAATTAATTTAGTAGGTACATACAGTTTACAGTAAAAGAGATGGACTGCTTCTTCTAAAGAATGTACATTCAAATGTGTCCCATTTTACTTTATTGAGAGTAGATGAAATTGATTGGTAATCACCAAGATGATATAAAAAATTCACTTGTGGTTGTTGTATAATAGTGTGAACTTCAATAAACTCTGCAACAATATTTAGTGACTTCTGGTGACTGTCTTCTGGAACTAAAGGGCATGAATTAATACTTTATGGGCTGTTTGAGAAAACTAGGTCAAGTATACGCTTATATCAATTATACTCACCATTATATTGGGAAAAATTACATGTGTCATTCTATAAGAAACTGTAGGTCTAGTATGTTTTAACGTCAACGTCAATGTCAACGTCCTTTGCAGAGGATATTTGGGTGACGTTGAGAGACAGTTTTCTACCACGGATAGTAATACTTTTATATATATAGTAATATGTTTATAGCACCGCGATGAGTACCGCCGTTATTGTAAATACTAATTGATTAAAGTGTATAGAATTCAGTGAAATAATATAATTGATAAATTGGTCAACAATGCGGCAGTAGTAATAAACATACACACAAAAATAACAAGTTTGACACAGTGTTAGAACAAATGTTGGCAATAGGTCGTCGCGACACACGAAAATCTTGGCGTATTTCACCCAAACATACCGGAAACCTTTCTCTTTGGCAGCCCTTTTGGTGTTTGAGAGTAGTATTTTGTTATGTCTGGTGAGGTGATCGTTTACAAAGATCCTGTGATTACTTCCCTGCAGCCCCAGAACAGCAGTCGTAATGTATGGGTTTCCTTTTTTATTACTAATTTGGCCAATCGTGTCTCGACACCCCCGATCCTAGCGTTCAACTCCTTTATGGTGTTAGTGAAGTCGAGGACAGATGACTTTATACCGCTCATTTCCTCTCTTAGAGACTTGAGCTCTTGTGATAGACCTTCAAGAGGCGCAAGTTTTTCAGCTAATCGTGCCATTTCTTTCAGTATGAGAGAGTCCCCACCAGATGTAGTAGTTTGGTCTGTATTAGAAGGAGGTTGACGATTTATATATAGTGCGATTGCTGGCTTGTTTACACTCAAGACAACACCACAAAGATCTCCTCTCGCTTAGTCTTGAATATCAAAGTTCCGTGATCCCGCCACAGTGATAATGAACCATACTACCGCATGCTGTACACCGGGTTTCGTCCATCAATTTCTCATTACAAACGATGTATTGAAAACTATCAATTTTTAAACTTGAGAAGAACTGGAATTTACAACGCGATTTAATAAGTATTGGTTTTAAGACACGGCCGTACGCTAGAAGCTTACGAGCGAAATTGCCACAGATATATCCACATATTGATTGCATTTTTTTTCTGTATATTTTTTTCTTGCTCAAAGTTACTTAACTTTTATCCTTTAGGAGGACATGTAGTGTTTATTGTAGGTCCTAGGCTGCAATTTGGACGACAGCGACCTGTGGCGCGGTGGCGGCAGCGACGCGGGCGGCGGCTCGCGCGACTTGACCTGAATACGTAGATTTGCATTGTTCTGTTCTCGATGGCCTCGGTGGATGCGCGTTAGGACAGTCGGATTATTGTTCTGTTGTTTACTTACATTTATATTTCGATCAATCAAATTGAGATGTTATTAGAAAAAATAATTTTAATAGTTTTAAAAAGTCCACTCACATGGAACAGCAAATACATCACCCATAATAGTATTTAAACACATTTGGTTATTTTACTTATCCCCAGGTCAGGTATAATTTTTCTGCTAGAGATACTATTCGTTCATAATTAAAGTCGGATTCCAATTCTGCCTTGATGTTTTCAAGACTACAGTTAAACGTCTCCACAGTCATTCTAATGTAATTATAGAACTTATCCGGATTTTGTCTTTGATCTTCGTAATTTCAGTGAAACTCGCCTTTTTGTTTTCTTTGTTCACATCTTCTTTTGCCCGTAATAACTCCTATTTAAGTAATAAAAAGAATTACTATTAAAAAGTCACGTCACAGTACCGACATCGAGCGCATACTCTCGTCACGTCATTTCAACGCCGCATTTCAACCGCAAATCCGGAAAAATGGTTTCAATTCCCAAACAATACAATAGTTTGGCCGTCCGAGACAATACATCGTTTGTGATGTCTCAGTCGAGTCCCAGGTGCTGGCCGCCCGCTGCCGCTTGCTTCTTGCCCCCCTCAGTCCGCTAATGACTAGATCATCGAACGCGCGTCGCTTCTTCCGCTTGATACCTACCTCATTACGTACGAAAGAATCTCATGTGCTTTGCTATCTATTCAGTACATAATATTGAGGTGCTTGTCGTTGTAAACACCATTTAAATAAACCACTGTGTTGAAAAACAAAAATTAGTCGCTTTATTTCATGCATCACCTGGACTTGTAGCTTCTAAACCGATAACGCAAGTAACCAAATTCTCAAATAAATTTAAAAAAATACATAAATAGCTTCTCTATATGATATTATTAATGTGCTTGACTATAAATGAAGTACAACGTACAACATCGCCATTTTACTAGTATATAGTTTCACAAACAATAGGTGCTGATTTGTGAACGGGTCCACTACCAGCATGAACGCTATTGTATATTGTTACGGGTCAGTATCTAGATAGAATCTACGCTGTTGTAGTCGCCTGTTATGAATAGCACATGTACGTTGCAGTTAGTTTGGTTTACATGTGCTTTGGGTTCTCCAGCTCCTGTGCAGTCGACGGTGATTGAGATGAGTAGGAGTAGTCTCTATGCAAGTTAGATTAAAGCTTTATTTTCAACATTTTATTCTTCTTTTTCAACCGCTATCTACCTAATGCAGAGTGTCTCTTTCAAAGCACGCCATTTCTGCTGGCCTTGTGCCTTCCCCGTTTAATTTTTCCTCGCCACTTTAAAAAAGTCGTCTGTTCAGCGCATCGGTTACCTGCTTTTCCTTACCCTTATATGGATCTAGGTCTCTACTCAAGCACCCTTCTACCTTCCTGTGGTATTGTCTACGGCATGGCGGCAATAAAAATATATTTAAAAAAAACTTTAGCTTTTAAAGAACTATTGTTTTACGATTTATATTTCTAACGACATTATACAAAAGTAAATCACAAAAACTTAAAAGATGCACTGGAAAAGCTAGCAGTAACCCTCAATATGTCATGGATTACAAAGGAAACGGATTTAACAAAACATATTGAAAGCTACAAAAGCACAGTAATCTGAATACCCCATTTATTCCATATACTCAACAATATATTTAGCAAGAATTTCAAACATCAAGAGTTCACATCTGCCAGACTAATAAATACAAGTACATCGACCATACAACTATAGGGTAAGTCCGTTGAGCTAGGGGCAAGATGCACTGCGGCATATTCAAAATATGTTAGTCTGTGGTTCAAGCACACAAACGATGACTGATTGATATTCGCAATCACATTTACCAGTTGACTCTCTCTGTTGATAATGATGATTATGATTTGCTTCTTGTGTTCCTTATAATAACTCAAAATAAGGAAGTGGGTGACCAAAAGGTAAGTTTCCCGTTGTACATTTGCTTTGTACGTTGGCTTTTTTACTAAAGTATTACTAGTGTTATTATTATTATTATTGATACAAAGATCGAACAACACCATGAAAAAATCCTTCGATTGACATGGTCTTGAGCCAACATCTGATGCCAAGCCCGGGCTACCGCTTCTAACCTTCAGATATCAAGTCAGCAAATCTAACGAATGTGCTTAGCTCAGATCTTTGTATTGGGTTTATACGGTTTTCTTGCCGTTTGTTATCATTAATTACTTGCCAAGGTGTGATTTTTTATAATTTTCCGGATATTATGGAATGGTTTTATGTTTTACGGTGACGGATGTACAGAAACCTATAATTCTAGTGATAATCATTCTTCATTACCATCAGTTATGTGATGCTATTGTAAGTTTGAACGTGGAATAAAGTAGAATTCGACCATCTACGTCATAATGAGAATAAATCAGATACAGGTGGACGTGGCAAACGTAGAGTTGTACAAGGATCCCCTGAAAAATGGAAAAAAAATGGAAAACACCCACGAGAGCGTCGGTAAATATAAAATACAATGAGAACCTTTTCAGAGACGCTCACTGTCACGGCTTACACCTTTTAGTGGTATTGAAATTATATACGACGACCACCAAGGTTTAATGGTTTGCACTGTGGGCGCTAGATGAACTTTTATAAAAAAGGTTTTGGTCTTGGTGTTCTGGGTTTCAGTATAAAAATTTATGGAATTCAGCTCCAGCTGATACTTGATGTATTGTAACACCTACAATAGTACACAATAGTAGTTAACAAAAAACAATGAGCGATTGTTGTTGTTGTTGTTGTTGTTCAATTTGACGATTTCAAGTATAATTTGGTACCTATGAAATAAGTTTCAAGTATAATTTGCTTACCTATGAATTAAAGATTAGGTATGTGAGTTTGAATTTGACACTGAGTACTTAAAGGAAATTCCTTAAGTGGAGACCAGGTAATTGGTGTCGTTGTCTGGCATATTATTATTGTTATTAAGGTGAATGATTTTAGGAAAAACTGCATTGTGATTATTATATAATTGCAGAGTTTATTTTTTTATACGAAAATCGTCTTGTCTTATCATTTAAGCCAGTTGCCCGCTAGTTCCTCCGCCACTGAGATATGGCTAAACTTTCTCGTATGCCACGAACGCCCGGATCTTATTTATAAGCTCCAAATACTTGCTTTCATAAAGGAATTCTTAGACAGGGTGCGGGAAAAAATGTAATCTTATAAACTTTGCTATTTCTATGAAAGGATTCTTACGATGAAGATTATGATTTGGAACGTATGAGTATGTCAAAGAGAACTCAATTTAGGAACGTTCGTAGGATTTCATTTCGGTTGTGTTTGTTTTATGTTATCGTCATATGGAGAAATTCATGAGTATGGCAGCCCTATGTCGACGGAGCACTTTCCATTTCATGCGTCATTGGATGGTTATTTTATAAGAACCGTCGCCCATACGGTATTCTTACGACGTGAGTTTTTTTACCTTATTATTAACAAATACCCAATAATTATCTTAATTTCCAGCAATTGGTCAAAAATTTTAAATTAATTTCCAAAGTCAATCGAAGTGAGTGGGAGCCGATGTACCTGACCTTGAGAATCAGAAAATGCACCAGCACTTTTCTATCAGCACGTTTCTGCAAATGCAGAATGTGTATTCAATTGAAGTCAACAATGCAACTTGTTACGAGCGTTGCTTCATACACAGGATGTTAAAAAATGTACATCTGGATATTTCATGAGGTAGTACTGAATAATTTTCTTGAAAAACCAAAATTCTTTCGCACAAAAATCCAAACAAATTATCTGTTTTGAATGTAATTTTATTAGCACTAGATCTCCGAATGAAAGATTTCCTCCGGGGAAGTACTATTACCTTAGTTATTTCTGCCGCCAAGAGGTAATGTGAGCATTACTGCGTTCTGGTTTTGAAGGGTAATTTGTGCTGGTGAAGTTACAGAAACATGGGACTTGTCAACTTATATTTCAGGGTAACGGGCGCAGTGGCAGTGTCCATTACATCTTTGTGATTTAAAGACCCGAGTGACAGTGCAACTGCCGTAGACAGGCCTGTCGCTTACCACCAAGCGCACAACTTGTTCAACCCGTCATTTGGTATCATAAAATCAGAATTGTCAGAAGGAAATAAAATTACGTAATTAGATATCCTTGGTATGATTGTGAGAGTCAACTACGCGTACTTTATTAACGCCGGTATTTAGTAAATTTATTGTATGTAATATAAACTGTGTGAGAAAAAACTAAATACTAATTAATAAAATTCCAAGCGGCATGTTTTTTATTAACGTCATTTTCAACCAGTGGCTGGAAATCCCATTTTAGAAATGCCGTTTTTTTATCTGCACTGTAATCTAGTCCATTTGTGGGATTGCCGAGATCGCACGCAGTGTTGACCTATATTTCTTGCCACAGACCGTTCCAAGCTCAGATTTAATTAGAATAAAGAATGTTTTGCTTTTGTCATTTATAGGCTGTTTTTCTTTATAGACACTTTATTAGAATATTTCATTGTATAAGTGCATTTCGCCCACACGCTGTCTTCTGTCTCTTTCTTTCAGAAATTGGCCAATTTACCAATAAATCAAATTCATAATGTTGCTATATAAAAAATAACGTTTCCTGCGTATTTTTATTACCTTTTATGTGGCGATTCATTTCTGAATGTTTGTTGGTAAGCGTTTCATAATTATAACTATAAACAATATGTATCTGGCGTAGTAATATTATTAAGTAGGTACAAAATTTGTTTTTCAGTGTAATTGAAAAGGGTGAAATAATTCTACTTTTGAATACAAATGTGTTATCTTGTTTGCCAACTTTTGGGAATCAAAATAAATTGTTCCATTACATTATGATCACATGTTTATATGAAGTTGAAAATGTTATGTGTGGTTTTAGAATAAAATGGTAGATGAACACATTGATTTATTGCGAGTTATGTGGAGTAGTAGAAGATGCACTTGTTACTGGAATGTATCCGGAACGAGCAACAGAAGGCGGCGTTGATGAGAGACCTGCAGATCAACCGAACATCCGTAGGTGCTATAAATTATATACAGGTCGTCTCGCGACACACGGAGGGAAAGTACTTTAAACGCCGTAGATAGAAAATTTTACTTAAAAAAGATTTCATTTGCTGCCTCCTCAACTGCCTCAGTGGCCGGACGGTTATCATGCCGGACTGCCATGCAAAGGTCCCAGGTTCGATTTCCGAGTCGGGAGAAATATTTGTATGGCCTACATTTATTTCTCTCGTGAGTTTGGTTGTAATTTGTGGTTGCTTACATGTGTGTCCATGGCACCCGCGACACAGGGTTTCCCTAGTGCGGGGCTATGTTCAGTGTGTGCGTTATTTATTTATTTATTTTCGATTTTAAAAACAATTTAAACTGCATTCAAATATTCTTAAATAATCGCGTGGCTGAACCGGGAACGGAACTCTTTAAATGTGAAAAAAAACGCTTGTAATTTTACTACATTGATCGAAAGCCTCAATCGTAAGGGTTGTTTTCTTTTAAATAACATAGCATTGAAATAAAAGGAAGACCTTTAAATTTAACATAAATTTAATCAAAAAATTAGGTATCTTTAACAGCAACTTACGATCAATAATTTACGTTATCAAATGCTCAAAATGTGTCCCACTTGATCAATTTGTGATATTCTCACTCTTTTGATAATTTCGCTTCCTGTTGTTTAATTTATCTTTTCATGGTTTAAAATAATACATCTAAGTTCAGTTTGTAATTCCTACACGTACTTATACCGGTTTCTGAAAACTGAACCTTTGACGGGTTCGTTTGCCTGAACAAAATTTATAATTAAATGTTAAATTTCACGGTCTTCCTTTTATTTAAGATGCTGTATTATTTAGAAGAAAATAATCTCTATGATTGAGGCTTTCGATTAATTTGGTAAAAGTACAATGGTGCTTGTTTTTTCACATTTACTGGGCTCGATTTCCGGTACAGAAAGGCGATTATTTAAAAATCTTTGAATGCGGTTTTGCGGAATTGTTTTTAAAATCTAAATCAAGTCGTCTTTCAGTAAAATTTTCTATCTATGATATTTAAGATACTTTCCCTCCGCGTGGCATAGCCGTGAGATGCCCTCTAAATGGATATCTGCGTGTCGGAGGTTTTTAATTTTGATATAAGTTTTATTATAATGTATATTAAGCATTCTTACGTGAGCATTTGTCTGGAAAAGTTTAGATAGATACATAAACTAATATGACACAAATAACGATTAAAAACATAACATTGTTGTCATAGCAGTAAAAGGGCGCTGACTCAGCACATTATGCCAAAGTTTCCTTAGGCATTGTGTTTCAGGCACGACCAACGAGAGGGAGGACATATATTGAAATAATATACATAATAAAGTGTAAACAATGCATCTAAAATAACCTATTACATACGTAAGATGAACGAGTGCGAAAATAGGTACAGCTGTAGGAGTAAATAGGTTTTAGTGTTGTATAAGGTATTTAGTATATATTATAATCTATATAATGTGAATAGGTCAAATTAACCAAGACCACGGAAAACAGTAGAAACAAACTACACAGACTTCTGAAGTGAGAGTTTCTTTCGTTAGTTTATAAGCAAAATAAAGTTTATACATAAGGGATACATAAAGTCGAGTGACTACAGCATTCAGAGACTAATGGTATAGCTAACGAGCTATTAAAAGTTTCCAAGAAGAAGTTTCGGTTCTGAATTTGAAGTTTGCACGCGTGTGAAATTACGAATTCCTTTTTCAACAAATTTTAGGCTGATTTCACAGTAATGCTGATGGCTGCCGGCCGCCGGCGTTACCCGCGGTTACGATAAGATATCTCCTTATGGGTCTCGTAGAAAGCGTTTATGCTCCCAAATCAGAGCGGTCCCGGATGTCATATTTCCTATGACATAAATCTCTACTGACAACAAAGATCATTTTCGTTGGATTTCTAATCTAATTCGGCCGCTGTTTGAAAACGGCCTTACATAGAACAATATTATTTGTAGTAAGTATATCGTACGTACTTTTTATCCAATACTTAATTATCAACAAATTGTACGTCTCAATGTCGGGCCAAAGTGTGGGTTTTCGTCTTTCCACTTTATATAAGGCTTGTGAACATTCTTCGATAAGTAGATTTCGTTTTGTTTTCTTTCATTGCATTGCTACTAAATATGGCGACGATAAGGCCCAGCACCCACTGTCGGAACGGCATAGAAGGGGATTTTTAGATGATGAATAGTAACATACCTCAATGATAATAGTCGTAGCTACGAAAACAAAGCTGCGGCTTAGGGGCTACCTAGCCGGCAGCTTCCGGAACACCTCAGCAGACTTCGGGATGCTTCGGCACCGGCAAGCTTTTACCTTTAACATTACGACTGGTCTGGTGGCCTACCACAACCTCTTAAAACAATATTACTTTAACCTTATATTGACTTTTCGTGCCATAACGCGCTTAAAGTAAGCTTATTGTATTATTAAAACTATGATGTTTTATTGGCAGCTTTGTGACTATTCATTCACTCAGTTCGTACTATGACGCGACTTTAACATAAAGTAATATTGCTCTTATGTCAAATTTAGCAATCTTAAAATAGTTACACGGAGGCAATGGAAATAATATTATTTTCAGTTTTATTGTCTTAATATTGATTTGTAATGATTAAAAGTCAAGTTGAACTTATTTATTTACATGTATCTCTTCAATAGTTTGTTTATTTTTTATTTAATAGCACATAGTAAATAATTTTTCGTTAAATAAAAATACCCGATGTTTATTTCGTAAAATGATAACAGCGCCATCTATATGCTCCTTGGTGAAACTAACAGTTGACACTAGACTATAATTCCGAATTCACAAGGTGACTATCAAACTCAGCTTGTTTATTTATTTTTCGTCATGAAAATGCGGAATAATTATTGAAAACAACGTAATTTTAATAGATTTTATTATTACGTACTTTTCTTTTTTTTAATAGTCAAAATTCTCTGAATGTAAATAACATTAAGTACTTTAACATTATACTACGATGACACAATTTGGAACATCAAAAAAAAAAGAGATGGCATTATGCAGTTCATATAGCGTTATTTCTTTCCTACCTATATCAAGGAATAGACAATATTGGGAAATCATTCGTTCTTTCAGTCACTTTAGTAATAATACTTTACTTGGTTGATAGGTTTGTCATGGTACGAAAATGAGTAATATTACAATAAGCTTACTTGATGCTTACATTGAAACAATATAGTTTTTAGAAAGGTTATGGTAGGCCCCCAGAACAGTGATTAGGCGGGAGCACGACGTCGCAACGGTACATTTCGGCATGCCTAAGGATGCTGCATATTAGCCGTCAGTGTGTACTTGCGTGTAAGGATGCCGAAGGATCCCTTGCCATGATATCCCACCAATGGTTTTCATAGTTTAGCTCAACGACGCAAAGTTACCTGTCAGATGGTTATCTATAGAATATACTTTGTTTTTTTTTTAAATATCAATTGAAGGGACGAACATGGTAAGCTACACGCCTGTCCATAACAGTTGCAGACCCACTCCGAGCTTTAAATTGCAAAGTTCAGAGGGGCACTACCACTGCGCCCGTCACCCTGAGACATAAGTTGACAAGTCCCATGTGTCTGTAATTTCACCAGCACCCTTACCTTTCAAAACCGGAACACAGTAACGCTGACATTACTGCTTGGCGGCAGAAATAGGTAAGGTGGCAGTACTTTCCTGGACGAACTCTTTCACAAGCAGCTCTACTGCTACTAAAGTATATGGTATTGGTAAAGTATATAGGTATAGGTGAGTGTGAATTTGCCCCATCAATTCATTCCGCCGACTTCCTTTAACCATCGGACGTTTAGACGTACAGCGGTATATCATCCCTATTTGGTCTATGTTCCTTCGAGGCGTACTAAACGCATTTTGTCATCAGTTTATGACGCGTACAGACCAGGCCATGCACTCGCGTTATTCATCTGATATTCGTCCGACACAATTAATGTCAAATAAGTAATACTCGACCAATTTAAAATAAGCATGACGCAAGTAAAGCTTCATACTTGACATTGTTTGTTAATTTGTCAAGTATTACTTGTTTGACAGTAATTGTTTAGGACGAATGTTGGACGAAGAAAGAGAGTAGATCCTCAGGAACAGTATTCGCTGCTTGCGGACTGTGTTTCTGAGCCCATATAAACCGAGTATTTTTAAGGTGCGACTGAACTTACATCTTCTGGCCTAGCTTGTTCCATCGTAGACCCTATCTTTGCTCTAGGACTAGGTAGTAGCCAACTTGAAAAAGAAAACATTCACAAATGTAGCTTGCAAATTAAAACGTACATAACACGACTTCGAACCGTAGCACTTTCAATTGAGAAGCAATCATTCTCCCACTGGGCTACCACTGCTTGTCAATGTTTACGAAACATGTAGTTTAATTAATAACTAAATAAATATTACAATAATGAATGAATGAACGAGTTAACGAACAAACGAATGTGAATGATTTTCCTTATTGCATATTAAAAAATTACAACACAGAATAGAAATGTAAGTATCACAGATTAAACTAATTTATTTATTTATAAACACTTGGAAGCTTACAGTATTAACACCAAAGCGCTTACAAGTTAAATTGAACATATTAATAAGGAAAATAAAATAATAGATTGAATAAAATAACATCGAAAACAAAATAAATAGTGAAAATTAAAATTGCGCACAGCATGCCATTCACTCACACGGCAGCAGTACTCGATAGGTAGTTCAAGAACAGCAGTATCCCGCGATGAATAACATGCTGTTTGTCAAAGAATATGTCTAAATCTAAATCCTGATACTGGGTGAGCAATGCGTTTAGCAGCGCGATCGCGCGTGGAGTAGGTGCGTTATCAGCGCTTCGCGTGCGCGATGCGGCGCCACTGTCTGCGAAGAGACGATGCGGACGACGCGCGCGCGCGCTTAGGTACCGCGACGGCACTCCAACCAAGCCACAGCGCGCCAGCGCCTCCGGGTTGTAAATTCGGTTGGTGAGCAATCGAACATAATGGGACAGTAGCGTTTCCTTCCTTCTTAATGCAAGTGTATCCAGCCCCACCATGCCATTAACAAAGAGAGACGGATACAAAAACGGATAATACCCGTAGAGTCGCCTGTAAAGATAACGTGCTAATTTACGCTGGATTCGTTCCAACATAGTTTCATATTTTGCTTCCGAGGGATCCCAGACTATAGAGTTGTACTCTAGTCGACTGCGAACCAAGGACTTATATAGCATCACAGCAACTCCAGGATTCTTGAACTCGGAACCGACCCTCATAATGAACCCTAGTGTTTTGCTAGCTCTACTACAGATGGAAGTAATATGCTGTCGGAAGTCTAACCTGGAATCCATTGTCAATCCAAGATCATTAATCTTTTGGACTCTCGTCATTGGTGTCCCACACAAATGGTAGGTAAAACATAACGGTGTTCGGCTGCGAGTAAAAGTGATTGCCTTACATTTTGACACGTTAAAGAACAAACGATTTCTGTCAGCCCACCCAGCAACCGCGTCAATATCCAGCTGAAGCGCCTTGCAATCGTCAGCCCCGTTTATTGACGTGAACAGTTTTAGATCGTCCGCGAACATGAGGCATTTAGAATAACGAACAGACAGTGGCAGATCGTTTATCATTAGGTATTAAAAACTGCGTCGGCCCTAATGTAGAGCCCTGACTTGTGCCAGATCGTGTGTAATAGCTGTTCGATTCGTATCCTGCGACTCGCACATACTGACGCCTATTCCGGAGGTAACATGAAAAAAATTTCAATAGTTTCGGTGTGAATCCGAAAGACGCCATCTTCTGCAGCAGCACGTCGTTGTCCACAATATCAAAGGCTTTTTTGAAGTCAAAGTACGTTGCATCAACTTGCCGACCCAAATCCATCCCAGTCATCACGAAATCTACAAAATTCACATGGTTAGTGGCTGTTGAACATGCTTCCCTAAATCCATGCTGGCAGTCAACGAGGCGAGGCCGAATCTGCCGTGAGATCTGCCTATTAATCATTGACTCAAATACCTTGCCGAACACTGACAGTATCGCTAATTGGTCTATGCATCGCAACGTCAACGGTGGACTGACCACCCCCCTTCGGTACTGGGGTCACTCTGGAGATTTTCCAGTATTCAGGATACTTACAAGTATCCAAAGACAGATTGTACAAGTAAAGGAGAGGGCGCTCTAGAGCCGAAACACAATCCCTAACAAGAAATGGAGGAATTTCATAATGACCCGCCGCTGAATGAGGTTTCAACTTTTTAACCGCTACTCGCAGCTCCTTCGCTGTCAGTTCACTAATCGACACACAATAAGCATCCAATACATTCTCATTTCTATGTACGCACTCAGGGTCCAATCGCGGCACGTTATTATGGAACACCGAGCTAAAATACGATGCAAAACCATCCACGGCATCCTGTCCAACAAGCAAATTGCCATTATGAACATAATGACGTGACGGCTGCCCATTACTTCGCTTCTCAGCTATGTATTTCCAGAAGGTTCTTGGCTCATTCCTGATGGCCTTCTCCATATGGTTAATATGATTTTGACTAGCGTTTTTTATTAGATGCTTACTACGCGTACGATAGTACTTATACATTGCCTCATTAAATTCTTTTCCCTCCCCTTTAAACTTTTTCAAATGGTAATACTTTGTTTCAATACATTTTATAATGTCCTTGGTTTTTTTTTTTTTTTTTTTATGACATTAAGTAACCACGATGGATACACATAACGTCCCTTATCGCGTTTACCTTGCTTAATAGGCACGAATTTATTAATACAGTCAAACAATTTGTCATAAAAGACTCTGACCGCCTCTTCAACATTTCGTACTTCGAACAAGTCCTCCCAGTTAATACCTAACAAATGTTCATAAAGCAGACATAGATTAGCTTTAGAAAAGTTCCATCGCGGTGCTGAAAGTGGATTAGGACGAGGATGGTGCATACGCAGTGGTAGCGCTTGGTCACCATGCTTGAAATTCACCTCTATCTCGAGCGCCAGATGGTAGGCATCACATGATACCAATGGATCGGTAGACCCAGGAACGGCGACCTCTTTGTCATCCGGCCCAACCAGTATCAGGTCTAAAATACCTCCATAATCATTTGCAATACAATTATATTGTTGTAATTTACAAAAGTCCATAAATAAATTAAATTGATTTTTTACATTAGCACTACATGAGTTTAAATTAAAATCGCCAACTATTAATACATCTGACATACCATGTGCACATAATATATCTTCGATACATGTCAAAACATTTAAATATTGTTCATCTATATAGTTTGGCGGTAAGTAAACAACACAAAATAGCAACTTAATATTTTTCCAAGATATAACCACAGCAAGTAGCTCTTTATCGTTCGTTACACTGGGGACGTTCGTCACCTCCATCACACTATAACAGTCACGTACTGCCAGCAGCACACCACCCCAACCTACATCACCCTCCCGGTCTTTACGATATATCGTAAAACCGTCAGGAAAAAGTTCTCCGTTGCATACCGAACTTGTTAGGAAGGTTTCCGTCAGTGCTATGACGTCCGCTGAGCATGTAAGTACATTGTTGTAGAATTTAGTAGTCTTAGAGCGGAGACCTCTGACATTTTGATAGTAAAAAGGAATCCTCTTTAGATGTTTATTTTTTCCCTTTAACTTCACTTCTGGACCGAAAGAACTGCTTCCATGGCTTGACACATATATTGGTCGCCCAATTCTTTGCATCTAATACCCACTCAGCCATCTGATAAGGAACTCCAAGTTTGAAAGAAGCGTAGTTCCCACACGCCTTTAGTTCTTCTACAGTACAATTATCGTTATTACAAATTGATGTAAGATGGTTCTTAACCTGATCAACAGTAGTGCCTTGCTTTACATAGTACAAGTGAAAATATTTCCACCGGTCCGAAGCTTCAAGTAAAGTAGAGCCGGGCATCGCTACGCCACGGAGTACCTGTGGCGAGGAGCGACGTACACGCCGTTGTCTCACTTCAATCCAGTCCTCCTCCTCATCGACATTGGTGTTCTCTCTATGGACATTCACACTCACAGGGTAATGCCTTTTTGGCGATGGTATTGGAGTTGTAGATGGTACAGGTGAGGCTGGCGACTTCCTAGGCTTTTTAGATTTACTCTTTGCTGTGTTACTGGCTCTTGATGAAAGTCCTGTTACTATAGGAACACTTTCTGTGTTGGTGACATTTGTACCCTGATTAATTTTTGGTAACGGTATTTCCATTTCAACCTCCTGTCTTTGTGCAATGGGATGTTTATTATTTACAATATCTTGGAGTTTCAGTTCCAAGGAGTTTATCTTATTATTTAACTGTTCAAATGAAGCACGCAAAACTGATCCAATGCAGACTTCAACAGCTTTGCTAATTTTATTTGTCAGGCGCTCTACAACCTCGCCATTCAATTCCTCACGAATCATAGTTCTGACAACTTCCAAGTAATGGGATACATCATCGAGTGGAGTATGAATGGGACTAACGTGGATGCCCTCTATAGTTTTTTTGTTGGTCTTTTTTTGCCTAGTAGTGACGTTACTCTGCTCACCGTCTTCATTATCAAATACTAACAGAGATGAGCGTACTGGTGTATTGGAGTTGTCTTTTTTAGGCATCTTACTATGACAGTCGAGGCATTTCCATTCCTTCTTACGTTGCATTAGTCTAAAAAACTTTTCTCCTACATTGGCACAGAGCAGGTCATAATGCTTTCCGCAAAGCGAACAAATCAAAAAGTAGTTATCCGGTATTGCATTTCGACAACCAGCACAGACTGGGTTTTGAGCGTCCATGACTGCACGTAAATAGCACAAAAAGCTCACCTTTCCCAAATATTTTATAGAAAGTCTGGTCAGGGGTAGAGACCGACCAACGATGCTGTTGACTCGCGGTAAAAAGTGACGCACGCGTAACTAATGTACAATAAGAGTTCTTCCAGGCAACCTTAGAGTAAAAATTTAAGAGTTGGAAAGGGCAACCAAATGATATATTCTAATGGTAACGGAAGAACATTTAACTTGCAAGCAAATGTGCGAATAACTGTGAAATGTGCATTACAAAGATTGTTTATGACTCAATAAAATATATTACTATTTCCGACTTCTTCTAGGGAAATAAAAAGCGCGGTTATTACCGATCTAAAACAGAAAAAAAATAAAAAATGAAACGATTTGTCCTCAGAGTGCTTTCGTAAAAATGTTATGTGCAGACGAAATGTTACTCGGAAAAAACATTTTAATGTCTTTGATTTTTTAAAGCATTAGAATAAACATTTCGCCTCGAATACACAAAATGTTGTTTTCTTAAGAAAAATGACTAAGGGTATCACTTTGAAATATTAAATTCCTTATACGTTATTAACAATCAATAAAATATCTAATAATTTGTTCGAAATAATTATTTCTACGTGTTTAAATTACTGAGTGACTTTTTAAATCCATGTACGCGCCCATGTGATATTAATTGGAGAATATAAATTAAAAAAAAATCGCCTTATTGACATGCAAAATACATAAATTTCAAACATTAAACAAAGAAATAAAAAAATTGATATAAGTTAAAATAAAAAAGGCAGGTATGAAAAGGATTAATGACTCAGCTACTGAGGACTATGCTAATTACCTAGCCTTTGCTGTTATTCTGCTATGGCACGTCATAAATTGCAACACCACAATTCAAATATAACATACAAAACAGGTACAAAAATCTTAATTCAAATAACAGGCATTATATAAATAAAAATTTACACAAACAACAATAACACAAAGAAGATAATCAATTTGAGTTATAAATAATTTAAATTGCACGATACCATATATACACAAATACACAGAACCGACATACAAACACAAGCTACTTCAAACAGCCTGCGTCCCGAGATTGCTTTTGAAACAACCACAGAATAAATAGTATATTGTGTATTAAAGGTGGTAATTATATAATTACTACCGAGAGTCCATTAAAAGCCCGAAGATGAAATCTGAGGGTTTTAATGAGTCGAGGTTTTGTAATTTTATACCGTCCGTGCTACATACAATGTTTTTCATTACGTTTGTGAGGAAATAAATACTATCTTGTATGAATTAATTCTTGTATGAATAAATATCGCTTCACAATACAACAATTACATATTTTGAAAATGGCGTTTTTTTTTAAACAGATGGCTAGCTACATATTCTTCCATAGATAAAACAACTAGAAGTAAAATGTTGCAAAAGGCAAAAACGCATATTGCCATGATGTAGCAGATGTAAAATAAATAATTTCGAAAGACTTAGAATACTGCAGAATTTGAATTCATAAAATTAATTTAGTAAAATATAGTTAAATTGCAAATGTTACGTTTTTTTTCTATAGGTACTTTAAGCTTATGCGAAATACATTCAGATTTAAAAAATTTTGTTTAATGTTGACGTATAAGAAATACATGGCAAAAACAGAAATCCTTTACCGCCTTAGGGCGAAAATGTAATGAAAATACCCGTGCGTGTAATTTTGGGCTTTGCCTGCTTGTCATGACATCTTTAACGAGCAAGTGTGATGAAAAATGTAGGCCATACAAATATTTCTCCCGTCCTGGAAATATAAGTATTCCATTCTGATCTCGAGGCTACTAGAGGGCGCCAGTCTATTGATTGCACTCAGGTGCAACATGGGTTAGCGCCAGCGTTGGATGTAATGTGTTTTTTAAGTAAATGGACATGCTCATGGCCACTATCTAGCCCTGGAGCAATAATAGCATCTACGATAGAACGAGCGTGCCCAGAAGGCGCCTATTCAGTCGCATCTTAAACATACTGGGGTTGTATGTGCTCGGAAACAGTCGCAGGCAGAGAATTGCATTCCTGCGCTGTGCGCCTAATTAAAAATTACCAAAATCGCTTAGCACGCCTGAATAGAATATCGATCAAGTGGGGATGATGTCCCCCCGTACTTCTGGATGTCCGATGGTATTAGGGTGGAATGGCGAAGCAGTTCAATTGCAATTATCTAAAATATGAACCTATTGTATATCTATAGTCACCAGTGGGTAGTTAAGAAGATCATGCCAGACCATAGCAAGCTACGCTAGAGCAATGAGTGTTGGGTTCTTCACGTTTTTCAAGGATGTCGTCTACGGGAAGCAGGATTTATCACTATAGTTTCCGTTACCGTTAAGGAATAGTATTGCTACGCGTTCCTAGCTCGTATGTGGTTGATAATGGTGAGTATACAAATAACACTTATGACGTATGACATTAATTATGACACCAGTGATTTATGACCTCTATGTACGCTGCTAAATCACGGGCTTGACAACATTACATATACGATCCAATAGTATATTATAGTACATTTTGTAATCATCTGCTAAAAAACTAAACCGAATTATATATCCAATAAACCTGTCGCTTTCAGACCATAACTCGCGTTTCGCCGTTTATTCTCATAGTGTTATCACTAAAACCAATAATGACTGAATAAAGGCACCGCAACTGTTCCCTGAAGAGTTATAGCCGCAGTCTGCCGCTAATGGGAATTTATCGACTATAAACCTGTTGTATAAAAATCGTCTACCGAGTTCCGTTTCAGTAAGAAAAACAGAGATTGTATTGTCAAAATTTATTTTTCACAATTAATTTCTCACAGATGGCGATACGGCAATAAGTTGTTTAAAAACGAAAACAAGGATCTGCATGAAGCACATAGGAAAATTCGTTAGGTCTGCTGGCTTAATTGGCAGAGCATCTGACACGAATTGCCTGAGGGTGCTGGTTCGCATCCAGCCGGATCGAATAATTTTTTTTAAATGTTCGATCTTCGTTATTAATAATTATAACAAATTAGTGGAGTGATTTTACAAAAAAAATTAATATCATGGTAATAAAACATCGTGACATACAATAAATTTTAAAAAAATTGATCAGTTAACAAACACTTTTTGATTTTATATCAATGTTTTGGATACGTGCATATTTAATTCATTAATATTTTACTGCATAGCTCGGATTTCTAGGTGACTAGTGGCTAACTACCGCGGATTTTTGTCATCCAATTTTTTAGAATTAGAATCGGAATAATTTATTGTATGAACTGGTAAAAAAGATCTTGCATGTAATTTGAGTACAACAGTTATTCATATATATTGATTCATATTATTATACCAAGTGACAGGGCGAACAAGGTATGGGCTAGATGGTAAGCGACACGCCTGTCCATAACAGTGACAGTGTCACTCTGAGCCTTAAAACGCAAAGATCTGAGGGGCACTGCCTTTGCGCCCGTCACTTTGCGTCATAAGTTGACAAGTCCCAGGTGCCTGTAATGTCACCAGCACTCTTATTCTTCAAAACCGTAGTAATGCGTGGACGAATTTCACAAGGAGTTCTACTGCTAGTAAAATATAGTAAACTAAATACATACTAAATACTAAAATACCTTGAGTGTAAAGTTATTGTTAATGGCAAATTTTGAAGATTCCGGTTGATATTCAAAATTTGCGAAGATTGCCGCTCAAATGAATTTTTGACTTTGTGAGGACGACTGTGAAGAATAGGCAGTATATTTTTATTCTACGAATTAATGTTATGTTTATCACTATTTTTCATAACAAAATTACTATAACCTCTACTCTCGAAGTTGTTGACGATATGTCTACCTCGGATAAACCGTCCAATTGGACAGAGCCAACTTCGAGAAAGAGGTCAGTCGTCGAATCCGCCTCGGTTGGGCAGCTTTCGGGAAGCTCCGGGACGTCTTCTCGTTCGCAATGCCGCAGTCCTTGAAGACAAAAGTCTTCGAGCAGTGCGTGTTGTCAGCGATGACGTACAGCTCTGAGACGTGGTCACTTACTATGAGCCTCATAAACACCTCAAAATCACTCATCGAGCTATGGAGCGAGCAATGCTCGGCATTTCTCTACGTGATCGAATCAGAAATGAGGAGATCTGTAGAAGAACGAAAGTCACCGACATAGCTCAAAGGATTAGCAAGTTGAAGTGGCAGTGGGCAGGGCAGAACTGACGGTTGGGGCAGAAAGGTTCTCGAATGGAGACCACGAATCGGAAGGCGTTCAGTGGAACGGCCTCCTACTAGATGGACGGATGACCTGGTAAGGGCAGCGGGTAACCGATCGAGTCACGTCGCGTCCGATCGGCTGGTTTGGAAATCTTTGGGGGAGGCCTATGTTCAGCAGTAGACGTCTTCCGGTTGATATGATGAAATTATATTTTCATAAGCCTACTGTGACTCTAGTGTGAGAATGATATATTTTTTAATTTCTTTCTCTAAATTGAGAAGTACCTATTCTCCCAATAGGCTACTACGTTCTCTTTATAATAACATTAATAATCAACACCGAATAATGGCAGTTTTATGGTACGTTAAAGTTTATCTTAACGGCATTAATGGGATTTTGTTATAAAGGGTTCGATTGCAGATTACAAAATCAGAGTTTGTATTAGTTTTGTCAGTGCTTACTAAAAAATACCGTTTTTCTGGAGACGTACTCAAGATTTTGCTTTTAATTTGATACGAATTTTTTTGTGATTAAGCCACGTGACGAACAAGTCGTGCCTACAGTGCTTCTCACAGCTTTAAATCGCAAATATCTGAGTGGCACCGCTACTGCGTTGTCACCTTTAGACATAAGTTAACAAGTTCCATATGCCTGTAATTTAACCAGCACCCTTACCCATCAAAATCGGAACGCAGTAATGCTCATGTTACTGCTTGAAAACAGAAATAGGTAAGGTGACAAAATTTCCCAGGACGAATTCTTTCACAATGAACTTTATTGCTACCGTTGCTACGAATGTTGTTAATATAATCTCAGTACAAAGTACTAAAAAAACCGACCTCAAAAGTACGTGGAATTACATCTATTTGCCAAGTTTTATTGAAATATCCCCTAGTTCGCCACTATACAGCACTTGATACAGGAGATAATAAAAATCGGTTCTCACTACTCAAAGTATATTGAGAGGGAAAAACGCCTTGAATTGGAGAATAGCAAAACCAACCATTAAAATAATTGCTCCTTAAGTAAAATTTAGGCGCTATTTATAAAAATCAATGTTCATGCGTGATCAGCCATCCTTAGAGATGGATGATTTTCTTCAAAATGAAATGGAACCACTATGGAGGTACCCTCTTTCCAACAAAAAAGAATCATCAAAATCGGTTCACAAATACCGGAGTTCACGTGCATAAAAAAATCGTGTAACATACATAAAAAAAAAGATAAAGTCTAATTGAGAATCTCCTCCTTTTTTTCAAGTCGGTTAAAATTTAAATATCCACGGTTTTAAAATAAACCTAAAGTAAATATTTTCGAAGAGAAAATTTCAATTATGATCTTCTGATGTAAAACATTAGGATTAAAAAGTTATTATGTATATTAGACGGTGTGTGAGGAGAATTTCCATAATGACACCTTACGTAAGAGGCCGGGGGATAAGCAGGAAATTTAATTTACGCAACCTTACACCTTACATGAAATATGAACACTATAAACCATAATACCGTATCACCCGGATATCGTGAAAGATGAAAATTTACCTATATTTTGTTCATCTTATAAGTTGTAGTGACAAAAAAGTCATTTTAAATGAAGTATACAAAGAAATACTTTATACTGTACCGAATATAATAGAATGTTACAATATAACAATTTAAAATACATTTCAAGGGATGATAAATTATCACCAAATAAACATTAGAAGCTGAGTCAACGGAGAAGCGGAGAAACACTGTAAAGCGAGATCACATTTTTAGGTATGTACTATTAGATAACGATCTTACAAAAAATATACGATATGCTAAGGATGTTGTCTAAAGAATGTGCTAATTTGTAACACTATAGGATGTATTTTACCTGATCATATGAAATCCCGAAAACAGGATAAAATAAAAGCCTAAAATGAATTATTTAAGAATAATATATCTGACCTTAATCATAATTTTTATATGGAGATATTTCTTTTTGAATACTACAGAGAACCTGCTAAATGTTGGTTTTAAACTAAAGCCCTATTGTTAATTAAATTTACATTAATCCCAAAATCTGAAAATTTCCCAGCGGTTTAAAGACACTGCCCCGTCGGTCGCCATCTGGCATTTGTGAACGTCGAATCTGTGTCAAATTAATGTGGGATAATCAAAGAAAAGGTCTAAAATTATTTACACTTCCTACTCCAACGTGTTCCGTCACACGTTGTCCATATACGTCGAGTATATAAGCAGAAATAGAGACGAAATGTCATTTGATTTGTTTGAAAACTATTCTGCCAAATCATTACTGCGCTCACAACTGCGCTCCGATGAGCCAGCCCGAATTCAAAACAATTGACTTGTGTCATCAATTGTTTCACCTCAAATCGACGTTGCTATAATGGACGAAAATTGCAAAATTACATATTTAATATATAATTACCGATGAAATGTGATTCCGTTTGTTTTGTAATTACTTAGATATTTTGCTGTTTTTCCTACATCACCGAATGGAACAGCCCCTGTTGTTAGATATATTATCTTTATTACAATAAATGCAGTATATGTTTGGAATATACATAGACGTACACACAGGCCAGTTGTTAGCGCTATACTATTTCAGTTTTCTAATTTGTGATTTCAGTGCAAACGAAAAGTTGATATTTAAAAGTGATATAAGACTCATTTGCCTGATGAGTTGCCAGGGGAGGATGGCTCTTATTTCGTCTCTATTTCTGCTTATATACTCGATGTCCATATACAACAAAACCCATCGCGTTCGTCTTCTCTTCCATAATTTCAAATCATCCCTCTCTTGCTCATTCATTCCCACTCACTCCCGCATTAAGATACGTTAACCCATCATCGTCTAAATTATAATGATGCTACAAATCTAGCAATACTAGATTAATTTATTGGATGCGGATAGCGGGACGCACGGGCGGACCCTTCACCTCACCTCCTAAATTCTACCGGAATCGAAGTGTAAGAATAAGAGGGATTGTTTGAAAAGATTGATGAATGTAAGTAAAGCAAGAAAGGTTTGCCAGGATCGTGCGAAGTGGCGGTTGATAGTATCTTTTTACTCCAATGAGAATCCAAGGGCGTGAATATATGTTTATTACTACGTATATTAATGATACTTAAACTAAAATTAAACCCCCCATAAAAAGTACTGGG
>NW_020654422.1:3006448-3075090 GCF_003589595.1 Hyposmocoma kahamanoa
GAGACATAAGCTGACAAGTCTATACAATTCATTATACAATTAAAATTATTTATGATTATCTGCAATCGGTACAAGTTTTAAATATTGGTACATACCTTTTATGGCATAGGAGACTGCACGCTATTATGCGTGGTAAGTACCTACGATACAGGACGAAACCTGTTTGCTTACAACGGTGCTGGACGGAGTTGCCGCGCTTTGTGCCTCGTAAGCCGGGGACCCCTCTCGCGCGCCTACCCGCTCGTCTTGCGTCGCCCACGTGACACAAATCTCGCAATCGATATCTTTTATAACTAAATAAGTCCCATTTTTGTTTGTTGTAAATAATAGACATTACATTGCTTATGCTTATCACTGCATATGTGTATCAAATGAATTATTTAAGTATTTTATAAATATAAGAGAACACACCATACTACATTATAGAAATATATATACGTAATTTATTTTATCTTAAACGCGACACACACGTCCGGTACTCACTCGGTTTTAGGGTCCACTGAAAATCAGCGTCACAGCCTTGTCCCGGCGGTGACATTAGCTGAGTGGATCCTATTACATACGCCACAGCCGCACACATAACATCTACTTAGTACAGCAATAGTGTTGACCAGCTTTGTGGTCGCATAATTATTTATTGCCAAGATTTTATTTTTAATTAATTTTATTTAGTTTTCTTTTTTGTTATTCATTTTCTGTTTGTTTTAATTTAGTTTGTTTTAGTTTTAATTTAGTTCTGTTTTATTTTTTTTTATTTTTTTTCACTTTTAATTGTTTACTGTTTATTATTGTGTTGTGGTGTTATGTAATAAATGTATTCTATTCTATTCTATTCTATTCTATTCTATAGTAAGCAGAGGAGGTCTTTGTGACAGAGTTCGTCCTGGGAAGTACTGCCACCTTACGTATTTCTGCCGCCAAGCAATAATGTTAGCATTATTGTGTTCCGGTTATGAAGGGTAAGGGTGCTGGTGAAATTACAGACACATGGGACTTGTCAAGTTATGTCTCAGGGTGACGGGCGCAGTGGCAGTGCCCCTCAGATCTTTGCGATTTGAAGCCCTGAGTGGCACTACAACTGTTATGGACAGGCGTGTAGCTTAACATTAGGCGCACGACTTGTTCGTCCCGTTACTTGATATTATAAAAAAAATCCCATGTGCCTGTAATTTCAACTGGAATGTTGAATTACGTTCAGGAACTCATAATGTCTGTAACACGCTAGAGATATATATTATGGCTTAAAAGCCCTGGGGGACACTCAGTTGTACGTAATGGGTTAATATTCGATATAAAATACGTAGAACTGTTTTTTGTAACAGTTCTGTACAACAATACAATGGTAAAATGTGATTCCTAGTTGTCGATATTTCGTTACATCCGATTCTACCAATAACTCGCCTGTCAAAGTGACGATAAAGTACGCCATTGAATGGTTTCGCTGAAATTGTTTCGCCTTTTATATTTTCATTTTGCCTATTCATTTCTAAATTAATGACCGCCGCAACAGACGCTTGTATTTTATTTAAGTCGGTATTTGTATTTTGCAATTACAAAAATAAAAACCCTACTGTAAAAGTATTAAGCTGTATTAAAAAAATATATAAAAAGTAGACTGCCTATAAAATAACTGAAAAGAGATAAACAAGCTCTTTAATCTATAGAGCTTTATTTTAACACTGTAGAATGCATAATGCATTGATCAATAATTTTAACGAATTTAAAAGACAACTGTTAGCTTTTTTAGTAAATAGTACTTTTTACCCATTGACAAAATTCTTTGACAATAATCATTGATATATTATTAATGAATTTATTTTAATATCTTTTGTAATTTCATTTTATTTGCAATATTTGACAATTTCATTAATCTTAATAAATAGTTGAATGACATATAAGTGTGTTTGCATGCCGATTATGGTAGAATGAGCTGGATTTATTTAAAATAAGATTTGATTATAATGTAAGGTACATTATACTATGTACCTTACCTTATTCTGACAAATAAATAAATTGATTGATTGCAGGCGATGTGTTTTATTAACCGACTTCAAAAAATGAGGAGGTTCCCAATTCGACTGTATGTTCTTTTTTTTTGTATATATGTTACGCGATAACTACGATATTTGTGAACCGATTTTCATGATTCTTTTTTTGTTGGAAAGGGAGCAATTACTTTAATGGTTGATTTGGCTATTTCCCCAATTCAAGGCGTTTTTCTCTCAATATACTTTGAGTAGTGAGAACCGACTTTTATTATTTCCAGTGTCAAGTCCTGTATAGTGGCGAACTAGGGGATATTTCAATAAAACTTAGCAAATAGACGTAATTCAACGTACTTTTGAGGTCGGTTTTTTTAGTACTCTGTACTGAGATTATTCAGTACTTTATTCTATTGAAATATGAATTATTAATTATGCTCAATGAAATACTTAGGAAGTTATTCACTAACTACAGAAAATATGCAGTTGACCTGAAAAAAAAAATGAAACTACCATCCATCAGTATCTAGTTTTTCTAGTGTTTCAAATTAAGAATGTGTCAGTCAGTTGTGGGCAGTCAATCTTGTGCGTAAACTCGTATCTTAAAACATAAAGCTACTAAAATGCAAAAAATGGATTGTATATACAAATTTTGCGGTTGATTTCACGTCACATTTCCTTCATACACACTGGCTTTACCTATTCTTAAAGTAATGCATCCAAATTAAAACCCCTGTTAAGAAATTTGAAATAAATAGAAAGTTATGCCTTCTCCTGAATAATCACTTTATTTACGAGTTTGAGAAAAAAAGGCATCGAAATCATTGACTTACAATTATGTATATGGACGTCGGGTCCGCGCTAAAAAGTGTCCGCACTTGTAAGGCGCTAAAATCGTATACAGAGCGCGACACTCCGCTTTAGTCTTCATTTGTTCTACTGACAGCGCGATACTGCGATGACATTACAATTTAAATTTCGAATAGGTTGACTTGGGACATTTTTTTCGTGGTTTTTGTATTAGACCAGTCGTCCATTTATTTGTAAGTCAATGATCGAAATAATAATTGTGAAGGAAGGCTAGGTACCAAAGATCTCTGCGCTTTTCAAGTTAGATCATTTTGATTTTTAAAAATCACATTTTATAAGAGCATATTCTATTAGCTTCATTGGCCTCTAAAGTCCAAGTGATTTACGAAACATGTCTGTATTTCTAGCCTAAGTGTGTAGGTTGCGTGATGTGGACGCCACGTTACAGATCCATTACTCCAAGATATTACGAACAAAACTTACTATATAAGATTATTTATCTCAATGGATTAATGGAATAAATGTCAATGAAATAAACTTTTTTCTTAAAATATGATATGGATATACATAGGTGGATAACCTATGTATATCCATGCAGTGAATAAACTCTTATTATATACTATATTGGCAATTAATTATCATTATCAATACTGGAAAATAAATAGGGAGATATAATTTGCATACTTCAATTAATGTGTGTGCAACAGAACGTACAGTCAGCAAACAAAGTTATGAGAGTATAAATCAGACACAGATTGTAAACGCTAACTTTGCAACTTGTACATGACAAGACTGCCTGAAGGCTGCGTACATGGAGTAAAAATACAATTAAATGTTGTAATTACTTTTTCCATCTTTAATTGGACCATTAAATTTATTTAATACTGTTTTCCATTATTGACACACAATATTTTAGTTCTACCGTTCAGTTACGGAAATTCCATCACAATGTTGAGCAGCATAAATTTAAGAAGAACGACAAAAATCCTTACTGGAAGGTGGGTTAATAGGTCGTAGAAAGAATGGTCGTAGAAATGAGATAACGGCTTGATGGACATTGGTGGGTTGACTGCGAAGTATGCTGATGTAGTTTTGACAGCAGTAATTTTGTTCTATGAATGACACATCTTTTCTTATCTAACGTACGGCTGCCAATGCTGGTCCTTGAAATAAGGCAATGAAAATAAGGCATTTATCAAAGAAAAAAAGACAGAAGTATGTTAGACATAAAACAAACAGAAAACATTAAGAAAACAAAGAAAGAACGAAACTGGCAAATGTAATAAAAGCTACACGATATAGGAAATGAAACTATTTTTCGATCTAAACCGCGTCTATTTTTTTTTCTCAATTAAATCAACGTTTCTTTCGTTATTTCATTTTAACAATAATTTGTTTATATTTATTAATACAAAGGTCGAACACTAAAATCCTTCGATTCGGCCGGTTTCGAACCGACGTCTTCTAGCATACCGTGCAAGACGCTATACCAACTAAGCCACGGAACGAACCAGTGGACCTCACGAATTTTTCTATGTGCTTGATGTTTGTGTCTTCGTATTTGGTTTTTCAACGACTTTTCAGCCGTAGCGCAATCAGATTTAGATCCGGAAAAATAGTTTCATTGCCTATGTGTAACAATCGCGAAAACGTAAGAACTCGACATTATACGATATCTTAAATGGAAGTGGACAGTGCATTTATATAGGATGGATAATGATGGATTGACTAAAAAAGTAACTGAACGGATACCAAGAAAAGTAAAGGTCGACCGAAGAATAGATGGGAACCCTCTTTTATAGAAAAAGCAGGATCACAATGGAGGATAATAGCCAGGGAAAGAAAATTATGGACCTACGTTGAGGACGCGACTACTTCTGTCGCTACATAATACGATATCTAAATGTAAATTAATAACACTGTCGTAGAAATAAAGGCTTATTTTATCAATGAAAATATTTTCATTTAATTGTGCGCGTGACTTCGTCCAAAACGGTTTCATACATCACGGCAATCGTGAGCCTAGCGAATGATGCATTCTAAAAATACGATTTTTTATCGGCCTTAAAAAAGACTATTTTCTTAATTCAACTGCATTTTTTTGGCGCTTACTTACGTTACGCGATTAATCCAATACGTGTGAACCGATTTTGATGATTCTATTGATGATTCCGGGTATCTCAGCCGTTTTCCCAATCAAATTTTAAGACAATATTCCACTTCTAAGGGTGGAAAATTAGGGGATGAATCCGGTTTATTGGATTTCACCAACTTTTCGTGAATCGATTTCAATAAAACTTGGCAAATAGATGTAAAGAATACAGCGAAGTGGATAAGCAAAGTTTGACGTGTTTGTTTTTTAATTAAAAGTGTAGCAGCCACAGACGTGCCAGAATGTCTAACCCTCATCCGACATTCTGGTACGTCTGTGGCTGCTACAGTACTCTCCCTCAAAAAGGGAAAAAAATATATCGTGGGTTGGTAAATGACTGTATATTAATGTGTATATTTTGCTTGAGCTATTTATACTAATTTGGTACGTGTGTCTTATGCTGATTCACAAGGCATGGTTGTTACTTTTGCTAGCACTAAGACGTACCTGAATGTCGGAAGAGGGTTAGACATTCTGACACGTCTGCGGCTGCTACAAAAAGCATTATAACTATAGAATGCAAAAAACGGACTTTTTCATCCATGTACATGTAGTTCAATGTAGCTGAACAAAATTCAACAATGAACGGAAAAACTACTTAATAGCAAAATGACGATGACGAGACAGACAGACATAAGTGTATCAGGAATGAGACCTAAATGTAAAAGGAATTAATAATATTTATTCTTGATATTGCATAAAATTCTGTTTAGTTTTTTTTTGTTATTAATCGTTCTTAATTTTATTTAAATAATGTAGAATTTTCTTATTGAATTGTTTTTAATTTTATTTTAATAATGTATATGTTTTAGTAAAGTAAGGATATAGTGCCCTTAGAATGTTGCAGTGCCCCTACGGGGTGTTACATGTCAAGTACCATTAGCATAAGAACATCTGCTAAATAACAATGTAACTTGCAAATAAAGAATATGAATATGAATATGACGATTGGAAACATTTTTCTTTAAGCTTTAAACATCTTTCTATTTTATACAATTATTTTGACAAAAATGAAACAATATGTCTGGCAAATATTTCCGAGCTCGATGTTCATACCGTTTCAAGTTCTGAACAGTAAATTTACATTTAACGCTCTTCATTTATTTTGACCGGGGAATAAAACTGTGTCAAGTATTTCAATTTTTGTATTCAAGAGAACGTATACTCGAATTTCTGATTAATTAATTACGTGCCTTATTGATTTTTTTGCTTTGGTGCTTATAATAATAAAATATTATTTATTAAGCGATTGCCATACGATTGTAAGCAACAACTTCTTGAAAGCTGTTAGTGAATACAAAACATATTAAAAACAAAAGAGTATGTTGGCTGCCTCACCAATATTTACAATAAGAATCTTAGGCTCAACTTTTTTTTTATTAAATATAAGTGCACATTTGACCTCCATCTCACCTGATGGAAAGTGACGATGAGTTCGACGATGGAGCATGCACACCTAAATAATGTTATAACGTTCAGAGAACAAGTCTGCAGGCAGGAAATTCCACTCCTTAGTCGTTCGCCATATAAACGTGGAAGTATAACGCTTCGTACGAATCTTTGGAATATCCATAACTTAGGAGTGGAACCCAAGGCCACGCCTAGTCCCCCAGTGATGGAAAAGGGAAGGTGGAATTAAATCGTGTCATTCCATCGCACACTCTCCGTGAACTCACACTGGCGCAGAGTAGAAGAGTCGCGACGCGTCATGTTTTTCGCCTATAGCATATTCATCTCATTTTTCCCATTATTAAGATACAAATTTGTGTTACGCCTATATGGAATCGCGCTTCGACGCTTGGTTAAAATCGAGCGGTTTCGAGCGCCACCGCGCATCGTCTCGCGTTGCCGTGCGTTACTTGCGCGCACTGGTGCGTCAGACGCCGACCACACTGTGATCCGGGCGCGTTAATGCGAGCGGTCACACGACGACGCGCGATGCCATGCGTTGTAGTTGAAACACAGTACGCGACGCAACGCTTCGACTCTGCGTCAGTGTGAGTTGAGCCTTAAAGTTGTAACACATTTTTTTTCGTAGATCCACTAAATACAAAACAAAAACCAAATTTATCTTCTCTCCTTGGTAATTTTCACCATTCTTGTACAACATGTCACTTTGACATTATAGTTTAAAAATATTTAGTAAATTAGTTGAAACTTAAGTGTTGGTGTAATCTATTCTTTAAACCGTTCACTGTATATTACCTGTTGGTGAATGATTTTTCTATAAAATCAATAGCGTGAATGGGTACCCTTTAGTTTGACATATTTTTGAAAACATCAACCCTGGCTAATTTTTCTTGTATGGTATCACAGAAAACTAGTGCTGCGTACCAATTAACTCGATTTTACTTCTGTAGTCGAGTCTCATGTAAATTATAGCTTTTCTTTAATATTTCCATGTCGAACGCCGCCATTTAGGTTGCCAAGTACTTCCTGTTAAGTAAGATACGTAAACCCGGAATCGCAATGTATTCTTGCGGGTTTAGGTGATAAGACTTGGGAGCTGTATCTAGATGATTCGATAGATTGTCTGTGGCGTTGTTCGTGGGTAACATCTCTTAGGAGGAATTCGGCGGAAGCTTCTTTTTTCTGTTCGACACGGCTCGCAAGGTGTTCCTGATTCTGAGATCTTCTACGGTGATTTATCCCATTGGGGGCATGGTCCCCCAATGCCTTCTTTTATAAGCTAAACCAGGAATAGCCAAATGCCGTAATTATGGGTCTCCGAACCCTGTACCAAATGTAAAACCCGTGCCACCGGACCGCATGGTGAGTTGACCTCTGGATTCTTTCCTTCATTAGATGCTTCGTCATTTATATCAATGTACTGTAACAATCTGTATTGTTGCAGGGTTTTTTTTTTCTTTTCTTTCTTATTTGTACCTTTGGTACTTGTAATTTCGAATCTCGCCATCAACTGAATGGCTGAGACTAAGCTGCTGTAACTTTTGTTCGGCTGTGCCCGACCACGTGTCATGAGCTCCACGGGTGGTCGGCATCTACGTATAACTTCGTTACTCCTGTAGCAACTACGCTGTCTTCGCAGCGGATCGGGTATGTAACTTAAATGTGCATCCGGTAAACTCCAGGTCAGTGACGTATAAGTGAAGTGTCCATGTGTCACTCATGTACTTTCATAAACTCTTAGTGCAGTGTATTAGCTCTAAGTATACTTAAAGGTAACCTTTTGTATGTAACTAATAAGGGCAGTGAACATATTCATACTCTCCCTTTGTATACTCGGGGAAGTAAAAATACTAGTTCTCCATGCTATACCTTTAAATTTAATTATAACATGTAACTAAAGTAAACTTAAAATAAAGCTTCTGGTTATTTCTACTTGAAACTTGTTTTCGTTGTGTGTAAGGCGCCCTTCCTTCTCCTCGCTTATAAATTTTACACGCAGTATCGGGTCAACCAGAACTCAACCCACCAACCAGTCTCATGCTCACTCAAACCGACTGGAGCTGACCATTACAAAGTTAAAGACAAAGCTCATCGTTAACCATCTTTAGAATCCTGCTTAATTTTTATGCAAGGCAAATAACTAACAAGATTAAAATAAAAGTGGGTTTTATGTTGTGTACGACATAAAACCCACCAACCTTTAATCTCGTATTCGGCTCCTCATCGTATGAGATGGTGGATGACGTTACTATACGGTCCTTTTCACTAATGCACTATTGTTTGGAACTCCAAAATGTCCACACCGTCACTATCAGTAATAACCAGACACAAATGAGATACAAATATATTTTCATAGATTTCTCGCAGATGGTGCTACGGCAAAAAAGTCGTTAAAAACAAAAACAAAATTCTGCAACAAGTACATGGAAAATTTCGTGAGATTGATGGTTCGTTCCTTGGTTTGGTAGGTACAGCGTCTAACACGGTTTGCTAAGAGACGTTGCCGTTGTTGGTTCGAATCTTTGTTTAATATTTATAATAAAGTAATCCAGTAAATTCACGAAAAAATAATTGAATATCATAATGGTGAAACATCCTGACATTCAATAAAACCTAAAGACACAAATAATCAATAAAATAAAGAATGACAACGTTAAGGGTTTCCGTTGTCGCGGAAGTGCACGTTAAAACAGTACCCAGGCAAGCACGTAGTCGAGATATTCTCGATAATTAGGAAAAATGCAGGTGAAATTTTATCGCAATCCGGCGACGTATTACAAGACTTTCCAACGTTTGATCGGCAAAATAATGAAAGATTAGATTTAGTTTAGATGAATTTAGTTTAGACCAACAGGCGCTTTTATATTCTATGAGTTTGTGTGAATCTGCTTGTTGTAGTTTACAAGGCCGTTTCAACGGCGGTGCTTTATCTCCCTTTAATAAATCCATGACTTGCCCCATATCAGGGGGTTCTACCTCCCGTTCTACGTCCGACATCCGAGACAATTACTGTCAAAGTAAGTACGCGGACAGAAGGCTTCATACGTATTCCAAGGGCTGTGCAATTTCTTCGACGTGTAGGTGCGATCACGATATTTTCCTTACCGGTTAGTGAAATAACTAAAAATTAAAGTCATAAGTCCACTCCTACTAGTAGATATACTAGCTACTACAACCATTTAAACCCATGTTGCGTAGAACATTTTATTTGAACTAGTTATTATATCGCCATTTTTTTTTTCATTGTTTTCAATTATTGCACCACGTAATATTTTAGTTCTACCATTCAGTTATGGAAATTCTATAATGTTAGAATGCATAAATTTCAGAAGAATGAAAAAAAATTCGGAGCAATGGTCTTTGCTGGAAGGTGGGTTAATAGGTCGTAGAAATGAGATAACGACTTGAAAGATATTTGTGGGTTGACTGCGATACTTAAGTATGATGATGTAGTTTTGACAGTAGTAATTTTGTTCAACGAATGATATATACACTTCTTTTCTTGTCTAACATGCGGCTGCCAATGCTAAAATAGACAGAAATAAGTTAGGTATAAAACTATGAAAGAAAATTAAGAAAACAGAGAAAGAACAAAGCTGGCAAACGTAATAATAATTCATAAGTCCACTTATACTACCTACTAGCTACTACAACCATTTAAACCCAAGTTGCGTAGAATTTTTTATTTGAATTAGTTAATATAACGCCACTTTTTTTTTAAATAACGTCTGCAATAAAGCAGACATGTTTTTGAAACAAATGTTGTTATTGTAAGTCTATAAAATACATTTAATATTGAACCCTGTAACAAGCAATAAATACAAGAACATTTATTGGAGATATGCTCTGCGTTGACGGTCCCCTAAGGGCGATTTCACATTAACACACACATCTGCACATTGCAGATTAACATTACTTACCAACGTATATGAAGCTACATTTAGAAATAAATGCAATTTTGAATCATTAATGTCTCGGAAATGCGTAGTATCACTTTTATGTAGAACTTTTTTCGATTTATAGAAGTTACTTTCGGGTCAGGTCGGAGTGAAAGTGCTAATGTCATTTCAATAATGTGAATCGCAGTTAAAAAAAAGTCGCTGATTTAGTCACCCTAAGTGAGTCTTGATCTCCGATACAAGTTGGCGCAGCACGCACAGTCATGTGCGCTCTCCTCCCAGATTCGTGCGTGCAGGGCGTGTCTTTCTCCACTTCGTCCTTTTATCGATATTTGGACTGATCAACCGCGTCTTCGACCGACGAAGCCAACCTTTTGAGATGTCCGAGCCAGAGTCTTATGGACTTGATATGATTGTCGCCGCGTTTCCCCCCGCGCCGTCGTCGCCGCCGACAAATGCAATCGGCGCGCCATTCAGTTCAATTCGATTAGGCACTCCGATCATACGCATACGCACGCTTCCATATTGAGTATGCGTAATGAAAATGGCGACGCCAGAATTTGACATTTCTAAGATAAAACTTAGTGACTTTATACTTGAACATGTTTTGTTAAAACATTTATTTGTCAATTTCTGGCATCGCCCTTTTCACTTCACGCATATGCAATACGAAAGCATGCGCCTGATCAAACCGATAAAAAATTGATTACTATAGAAAACAGGTTATTTTATTTTTTTCTTTGAAAAACACCGTTATACATATTCGTTTCTTGGTCCTTCTTCTTTTGGATCCTCCAGCTTCGATCTACACTCTGCGTTGGTCCCAAAATCGTACGAATTTTTGGCGACAAAGAGGTTTTAAGAATAAAACTGCATTTGCAAAACTGTATAGTGTTGTCACTACAAGTCACTATTTGTCGGTGTCCATCTGGAGTCGGCAGAAATTAGTGTCATGTAAAACCGCCCAATGGCTACAAAAGCTTTGGCTCAAAAGCAAGCGGCAGTTATCTACGACTATAAACAAAAGGTCTCCATGATTTATAACCTGCCGTTGGCCTTGTTTTGGCAATGTATTTTGAAGATATCATGTTTTTAATCATGCGATTTACTGAAAAATCACGAAAATCATTACTTTGGATTAATACGTCCATAAAATGTGTATTTTAAACTTAATTCTGGCTGATGTTCTAGGTGGATATAAAACAAAGTTAAATAAATAATCCTTTTGAAATTAACCTCCTAAGGTTCTAGGCTACTTCTAAATGTACATAATATGCAAAGTGAATCAGACCCGGAGAATATTATTATTATAATTACGTAAATACCCAGTGTACATTACAATGAAAATATCGTATTCTAATTTAGTGCTATTCATTCTATTGTAATTTTTTTTGTATATTGGGCGATTAGGCTTTTCCCATTGTGATTTGCTGGGTCTTAGGAGGTTCAAGGACAAAGTCGGAAGACTGTCTAAGGAGGCGACTGGCGTCTCTCTCTCAGTCAGAATACCAGTGTCGTGGGGAACCGCGGCATTTGTGCTTTGCCAGCGCCTTTTCACTGCCATGACTTCCAAAGCGATCTAGTTTTATTATTTCTATGCAAAGTTGTAAGTTCCTTCAATCATTTCATAAACAACTAAAAGTAATGTGGGCAAAGGCGGTAGATTTTCTACAGGATACATTACGGAAAGTGTGTGATGGTTTAATTCCACCCTCCCATCTTCATCATCGGTAGACTAGAAGAAGGCTGGGATTGGAACCCCAGTTAGAGTGGACCTCTAAGTTGCGGGTATTCCAAAGATTCACACGAAGCGTTTCGCTTCCATATTTATATGACAAATGGCTCAGGAAATGGGCCGCTTTTTAAAAAAAAAATAGCTGAAAAGAGCACGAAATGTGCCAAGGTAGTATTTGAAATGCTAATGCATTGAAAACCTATATTATATTTATATATTCATAATCAAATTTTATTTGTTTTTAATTGAATTCAGTTTTTATCTAGATAGATATATATCTAGATAGATAGATAGAAAGATATCTAAATCTTCCAACTGAAACTGAAACTAAATAAATTTAAAAAAAAATCACTAATAGGGAATTATAGATCTCGTTTGCCTGAGTCCAGATATCGTTTGTATTTTGTAGAAACGTCATTTCGAAAAATTTTTCAGGGAAGCATGTTTCAGTATTTCACTAAAATATTTACGTCCTGTAGGTAATAAATTTAATTTTAAAACTTAAACTTAATTAAAACCAAAATTAAATTTTAAAACAGGACGTAAATATTTTAAAACAATCGTTAAAACCTAAAACGTGCTCTATTGAAAAAAATTTTCAAAATGGCGCTTTCGCCCTTTCTACAAACCACCGGTCTCGCTAAAAATATCGACTACGTTAGTTATAAGTGGCACAAACTAAAGAATTCACTGTACTGAGGCCTTACTGTGAATTCTTATTACAGTTTAGTATAGTGTCGTAACGACAAAAAAGTGGTGATATAACACTTCATGTAGAGCTGTCTCACAACGATTCATTTTATATTATAAAATAAATAATAAATAACGCACACACTCAACATAGCCCCGCACTAGGGAAACCCTGTGTCGCGGGTGCCATGGACACACACATAGACAACCACAAATTACACCCAAACTCACGAGAGATATAATTGTAGGCCATACAACTATTTCTCTCGGCCCGGGAATCGAACCTGGGACCTCTGCGTGGCAGTCCGGCATGGTAACCGTTCGGCCACGGAGGCAGTTTTTGTTATTCTAAACTGAATCGTAATAAGAGTTCATAGTAAGACCCTTATGTATAGAAGAGCAACAAAACTTCACCCTTAGAAGTACCTACATTTAGACCAGAACCTATTAGGGAAAAACGTTCCCCAAAGTCGTACTACTAAGAATCGAGCCCGGTTTGTTCTTTTTTAGTTACATTGTTAACCTTGAGGCACTGAGGTCGTTAAATTTTAAAAAAGCAATTTATACATACTTTTTTATTATTCATAAAAGAGTGAATTTTATTTGACTACGCGTGCGTGAAGGGGGTGCTAACGTACGAAGCTTATGTACCTTGCATGAAAGGTCGTTTATCACGTTGTATACGAGTTAAACCGTCTGCTGTTAAAAGTTTGGCATTAAAAATGCTATAAAACTTTTAAACTTGACTACATTTTTTTACGTATTTTTGATGTTGATTAAATTAAAAAATAATTTGAACTCGTAGACGTTACCACCACAAATTGGGAATTAAGATAACAAAAAACCAGTAGTTACGAGTATATTATATTAGATAACATCACATACATTTTGCTCTGATCCCAAATAAGTAGCGAAAGCACTTGTGTTATGGAAATCGAAAACAACGACGGTAACACAAACACCCAGACCCGAGATAATATAGAAAAGTTAGTTTCTACACTGACCCGGCCGGGGATCAAACCAGGGACCTCAGAGATGGCGACACCATGAAACCAGTGTGCAAGCCACTCGACCACAGCGGCCGTCTTTATGTGCGGCGAATTTATGTACAAATAAGTTTACGTAAGTAATAAAAAATGTGCAATTGTTTAATACATATTTTCGTAGCAATAAAGCTACATGTGAAAGAGTTCGTCCAGGCATGGACTGCTAATCTCCAAACTACTACAGATCGTAACTCTGAAAAAGGTAAAAAAACCCGGCTTATATCTAGATGGCGCTGATGATATTGTTATTATATTATGATATTTTTAGATAAAGTTTTGTATAGATGAAGAGCACTAGGACCCCGCTGGTCAAGGATCAAGACTCCAAAGGCTGTATAGGCTGTATACAATTTGATAGTCGGAGCCGAGATCCTGGTGCTTATTACTTTGTATTCTTTCCGCCAGCTGTCTGTGGAGCCAGCCCTCTTGCTGGTGTGCTGGAGATGGGATGGAGCAAGTGTGTCGGGCACATGTGGTATCCCACACTAGTACCCGGGCCATACTCCAAGGGATGAGAATACTCCGTCCGGGCGTTTGCCATCTGTTCATGAGCTAAAATTATTTTCTGAACTTTAGCAAATGTGCATATCAATACTGCCCTCCTTATCATAATTGACGTGATTGACATTTTTAGTGACATTGAATTATAAACATATCTGGAATCAGCGAAACTAGATCTACAACCCCCTGTAGGCGGTTTTTTAATATCATGTTTGGTTTCCGTTTTCTTGTTAAGCAAAATCAAAGTAATTAAAATTTTTTTAGGTGACAATAAAACTTTAAATGCCAACATCTCGAAAATCACTGAAATACAAATATATTACTGTTATGACATCTTGCTCGGGAAAACAACGTACGCTAGATTTTAAATCAAATACAAAATTTTTAGGCTATGCTATTGATAATACTTTGAGACATCAAACTCATATCAATAATGTGTCTAATAAAATAGCAGGTGGAAATTATGCACTTCTTAAATTAAAGCCATTAATCGATAAAAATACATTGTTGACTGTGTATTATGCATACATTCATTCGATAATAATTTACGTCGTGACAATTTGGGGCAACGGCGCCGATGTAAAACGCGTTTAGGTGCTACAGAAAAGATCGACAAGAATAGATCAGTGGTATTCAAAGAAGAATATCCGCAAAAATATGTTTTGTTAAATTGGGGGTCATGGCAGTAATATCATTGTTTATTTTTAATTCCTTGATGGATGTACATAAAAAGACGAATAACTTAAAAAGAACCAGAGATATACACACTTACAATACTAAAAACAAAGATAAACTGATAGTACCAAAAACGAGGTTGAAAAGAACTGCTAAGCAAGGTTACTGTCCAAACATATAATTATACAATGAACTATCACCAACTATATCTGAATTGTCCAAATTATTTTCAAAATAATTTTCAAAAAAAAAAAAATTTATTTGAAAATCCATTCTATAAAGTTGACGAATATTTTGATCATATGCATTCAAAAAATGCTCATTATTTTAGGACATTAAATGTATCTATTAATGATTTATTACTTACGCGATTTATTTAATAACCAATATATTATTATTAGATTAATATTTTTAACGTACAATACTTTGAATTTAATTATGTAATATATTAAATGTTAGTAGTAAATGACTTTGATAATATATTTTGTACTATTGACGTGCTCAATGTTGCGAGCTTTGTGACGTGGCAAATAAAGAATTTTAACTTTAATTTGAATACCTATGACAAGGAGAGCAGAATATGTGGCATCGTGTTACAGACCAATTTAAAAAACGCTGGTAATTTGGGTAAATGGCGCTAACCTTAAACAAAAAATAATAGCCTTTAGTATCCATAAAAATCCTTGCGATAAGTGCCATCTAGTTGATTTGATTGTTATCACTAGAAATTACAGTAGCTTTGATAAATTGCAGCTCATCATTGTGAACGCGCTGCACACGCACTGCACGCGCGCTGTACGCGAGCTGCATGAGTGCAACTAATCACATGTTAGTATATGTGGCGCGTGAGAGGCGCACGAACGGCACGCGACCAGATCGCTCTACGTAACGCAGGCGCGCAGGTCGCGAGCCTATCGCAAACACCCTAAAACAAATTTGCCACAAAAATAACTATTTGGTACTACTACTAGGTTTATTACTACCTACTACTATTTGGTTTACGACATCTGGTGTACCAAAAGGTAGTAAATACCTGAGTACGCTGTCTTGTATTGCAATTAGCAGTCCTGACAAGTTGTTGGTCCATAGTCCAGGGAAGTACTGCCACATTACTTATTTGTACCGCCAAGCAGTAATGTGTTCATTATTGCGTTCTGGTTTTGAACGGTAAGAGAGCTGGTGAAATTACAGGTACATGAGACTTGTCAATTTATGTCTCAGGGTGATGGGCATAGTTGCAGTGCCCCTCAAATCTTTGCGAGTTAAAGCTTTGAGTGACACTGCAACTGCTATGTACAGGCGTGTCGCTTACCACCAGGTGCACGACTTGTTTGTCTCGTCACTAAGATTTGATAAAATAAAAAAACCAGAAGAAAATAAAATACGTAATGAAAATAACAAATAAAAATAACGTTTGAGCGCTAGTTGTGACAAAGCCACTGGTGACGACTTGAAATACACAAATAAGGCTTTCGTTGTATTTAAATAAAAATATCATTCACATAAATCTCTACAGAGTCGCCAAGAAATTGAGCCTGTCCGGTAGGTTGGCAATCGCCCATGCTGATACCCATGTACTTTATTTCCATATCCAAATCCAATTCTTGACCGAAGACAAAAACGGCGTAAATTGTTTTCTTTTACAAGAACATAAAACCAGGATGAATAATGGACTGTCTTCGTGGAGTAGACAAGTTAATTACAGTCCCATTTTAAAACCAGAACAACGCTTATGTATTCAAAACTATTTAAAAACATCTTAAAGAACATAATGTAGTATTTTCTCTAGTTGGACAGATCTATTAATACTAGTAGCCAATCGTGTGCATCCCATAGCATGATTTCCTTAAAAAGGAAAGTGTCTACGGTACTATTCATCGTACATTGGGGTTTGGTTAGGCATTCATTTGTAACTTACTCATCTTGGCGGAGCAATCTAAAGCGAATCAAGATCCAAGATCCTCTTTAGCTCGAAAATGCCACTCGAGCTGCTGTAATCGTCTTCCAGGCGGAGCGTAAAAAGATATTTTTCACCTTTTTTTATGGATAGCGATATCTAGAGCATCCATAAACTTACTTATTTATTTCTATTTACTCTGATGTTACTCCAAACTTCACGTACTTTGTTGTATTTAATGTTTGAATATTTAATCCCAAGATAGGATAATTCAACTGTCTTCTGCTTTTGGTAGACTAAAGAATTATAATATTTTATTTGAATGTGTAACATTTCAAACCAAAATACAACATAAAGCATCAGTTATAAAAAATTAAAATTTTTACAGAAAGAATACGAGCTGGGCACCGTTAAACAAAGCATCACATTCAATAGCACACACACAAAGGCTGTCAGGGCACAAACAGCAGTCTTTGTGCATCCAGCACAATTCCAACCGGTTAAGTGCAAAATATTTGTTCTGGCATCCAAGACCGGGGAAATTCAATGTGGTAAAATAAATTGTGGACCTTTGAACGCAGCTAAATCTATTGGTTTGGTCTAGAAAATGGGTGGTAAACTTATTTTGGTGTCGGGCTGCTTGTGATACTGAATTCTCCGATTTGTGTTCATCGTACCTGACCACATGTGAATTCTTTTACGAATACTAATGTGTATATGGAGTACACTGAAACGTGTTGGATAAACAATATAAATAAATATTTAGTTCGATGTGTACTTACTTATAAGTGACGAAATCATCTCCCACGGCCGCTGAATCCTTACTAAAAGAAAATAATGCAGTTAGTATCACTAATTTAAGGTTCCGTCATGTATTTCCAAACGATATTGTTAAGGCCTTTAAGTCTATAAATATAAAAAATACTGCTGATCTTGATGGTCTTTCAGTCAGAGTAATTAGTTCTATAGTTGATTGTATTGCACCTTACTTAGCCTGTGTCTTTAATAAATGTGTTGATGATGGTGTCTTTCCTGACCTCATGAAGCAAAGTAAAGTTATTCCACTTTTCAAATCTGGTAGTATTTCTGACCCCACCAATTTCAGACCTATATCAATACTACCAACTCTCAGTAAAATATTTGAAAAAATTATTCTAAATCAGATGTGTGCACATTTTTATAGTAATAATTTAATGTCTCCTAAACAATTTGGTTTCACTCGGGGTCGCTCTACAACCGACGCTGGTGTAGAGTTGATTAATCATATATTTGATGCATGGGAAGTCTCACATGATGCTATTGGTGTATTCTGTGACCTTTCCAAGGCTTTTGATTGTGTGCACCATGATACACTGGTCAGGAAACTTCGCCATTATGGTGTGGCGGGACGTGATCTCGACCTTCTTAAATCGTATTTGCGTGGTAGGGTACAGAGGGTCGATGTTAACGGTACGAGATCGTCAGGGTCTGTAATTAGCATGGGTGTCCCTCAAGGTTCAATTCTAGGCCCATTTTTGTTTTTAGTTTATATTAATGATTTACCTAGCCTTATGGAGGGTATAAAACATGAGATAGTATTGTTTGCTGATGATACTTCCTTATTATTTAAAGTTAAAAGGCACCAATGTTCCTATGACGATGTGAACAATGCTATATCTAAAGTAGTTGATTGGTTTGCTGTTAATAACCTACTTCTTAATGAGAAAAAAACAAATTGTGTGAAATTTACATTACCCAATGTTAGAGAGACGGTTACAAACATTGTAGTTAGAAACGAAAAATTGAATCTTGTGGATACAGTTGTATTTCTAGGTATAACGTTAGATGCTAAATTGCAATGGGGTCCCCATATAAGTAAGTTGTCAAAACGGCTCAGCTCTGCAGTGTACGCGATTAAAAAAATAAGGAAACTTTCAGACGTCGAAACCGCTAGATTGGTTTACTTCAGCTACTTTCACAGTCTAATGACATACGGCATTTTGCTTTGGGGTAATGCCGCCGATATCAATAGAATCTTTGTCCTGCAGAAACGTGCAGTTAGGGCAATTTACAATCTGGGCCCCAAAGTATCTTTGAGAGATAAGTTTAAGGAAATTAACATTCTTACACTAGCCTCACAATACATTTATGAAAATATAATTTATGTTAAAAGGAATAGTAATTTCTTTATGAAAAATAGTGACAGACATAACATTAATACGAGGAATAAAAATAAACTAGCTTTTCTTGATAGTCGTCTTCACAAAGTCAAACAATCATTTAAGGGGCAATGTATACGCTTCTATAACAAGATTCCGGTTGATATACAAAATTTGCCTTTCACGAGGTTTAAAACTATAGTGAAACAAAAACTTTATACTAAAGGTTATTATACAACTTCTGCGTACTTGGATGACAAAAATCCGTGGTAGTAACCCGTTTAGCTCATGGAGGTAGTCTCAATCTGATGTTTCAAATAAAAAAATATTGTAAATGTTATTTACAAAGAGCAACCCCTAGAGTTTCTTGCTCATTCTTCTCAGGGGAATCTGCCTTACGAATGAGCGGTAGAGTTTAACCATTGTGACGATTTCAAGTGTAATAATGCTTACCTATGAAATAAAGATTATTTTGATTTTGATTTTGATTTTGAAAGGTGAATACTTCAAGGCGCCCCGCGCAAACGTGTGCCTTGTGTTAGATACACTTACACTGTTAGGCACTAGAAGCGAATATTCTATTTTTAACCGACGTTTATGTCTTTTTTTGTATGTATTATAATAGAGGGCTGTAGCTCAGATGCAGTGCGAGAGGTACTTTTAATAATATAAAACCGGGATCATCTTAAAACTTTGGTTTATTTTACGTTTTTCACATATTTTATACTTTGGGTTACAAATCAATCTTAATTAATTAATATTAATGTCAAGATCTTCCCTTATTTTCTTACCGTTCCAAATACAAAAACTAGCTCATTACCTATGTTCAGCCAGCAATTCTACTCATAGAGTAGAGCCTAGTCTACATCCCTCTTCCTCACAGCTGAAGGGGTGAACATCCCTAGCTAGTGCTCTACCTATGATAGGCAACTTACATAGTGATCAGCCTTTACTACTGGCTAGCCACACACTGCTCGGAAGTCACTAACTTACCAACAAGTAAACCACCGAGGAGGCTATGGCTTTGGTCTGCCAAAAACCTATCTAAAAGGACAGACCATGACCACATCCTAAACAAACAAATCAAAATATTTTCACTAGTTAGCTATCCTATCTAATTAGGGAACCTGACTAAACCCTAACACTTTATTTTATCGACCCTAAACTGGCTGAACGACCCTATCAAACTTCTAAACATTGCTACAAAACTATTTCCCTAAACTCCCTAAACCTAAGCTATTTCCAACGCGCATGCTGCCACAACGACGACACAGGCTTGAACATCCATCGGACGATCACTGGGTTACATCACTATTGATCTCCCAGCTGCCTTAGTCCTCATTTTGCAGCTATCACGTTCCATCAGCTTCACTTACCATCTTTAAACAAACAAGAACCAACCCACATATAACGCTAACAACATATCCTAACATACATATGGGATGGGGATATCCCATATGAAAGACGTCCAATTAATTAAATAAATATATTTTCCCCGAATGCAGACAGTCCTTGTTCAACTGGAAGGATGAGCACGAACTATTCGCATATACAGGATAATATATCTATCAAATTTAAAAAAATAAACAAGAACAAATAAGTTTTATCTGTTTGATGGTGTATCTTCTCCTCCCTTCCTTCCAAGTCCGCATGTACAGGAAAATATTAATTTTTCTCCAAATATTTCTCATAACGTCAATGTGGTTCCACATGAAAAATAAATATAAAAAATTAATTAACCTAGTAGAAACAAACACATTAAATTCCCTCATATAGAACTTTTTCATCCTATTCACATGGAGTAGATCCTGCCTACCCAATCTATTCCTATTTACACCCACTTTTCTTATAATATAATTAACCCTACTTAATCGACCTACTACTCTATATGGCCCTTTAAATAATCTAGCTAATTTCATACTCCTATTAGAAATTCTCCTAGGACAATATAACATTATCAAGTCCCCTGGCTGATACACAACCATTTTTGCCTTCTTATCATAATTTCGCTTCTGTTTTATCTGCGCCCTCACTATTCGTTCCTTAACTACAACAATCAACGCTGCTTGTTTTGCAATTTTATCTTGCAGGTTCTCCGCAACATTGACACAATTAATCCCTAATTCCATATCTGACGCACATAAGGATTCTCTACCGAACAATACCATTTGAAATAGAGGGCTGTAGCTCTAATGCAGTGCGAGAGGTACTTTTAATAACATAAACCGGGATTAACTTCAAACATTTTGGTTTATTTTACGTTTTTCACATATTTTATACTTTGGGTTACAAATCAATCTTAATTAATTAATATTAATGTCAAGATCTTCCCTTATTTTCTTAACGTTCCAAATACAAAAACTAGCTCATTACCTATGTTCAGCCAGCAATTCTACTCATAGAGTAGAGCCTAGTCTACAGTATGTTACGCGATAATTCCGGCGAACATTGTGAACCGATTTTGATGTTTCTTTTTTTTGTTGGAAAGAAGATATCTCAGATGTGATCCCATTCCACCAAAATATTCCACCTCTAAGAGTGGCAAACTAGGGGATGACTTTTGTTTTTTATCCCGCAAACGTAATTTGTATGAAAATAGAATATTCGCGTCTAGTTGCTGGTTGCTTATATCCGTCTTGTATCCAACATAAGACACAAGTTTTCCCGGCACCTAAGAAATTAAACCAATGTTGAAGGTACGCAGCAAATTCTTCTACACGTTCCGTGCAATTGCTACTACTACATTGTTGGAAATTAAATTACTTAGACAAGCCGATGGAAGTCGTGTTTTCACCAAAGCTTTCTACCGAGTTTTTTTTATTACCTACTAATTTAATTTTATTTTATCGTATTGGCCCCGTGTTTTCACCAAAGCTTTCTACCGAGTTTTTTTTATTACCTACTAATTTAATTTTACTTTTTCTTACATATTTTGTGCTGTAACTTTTTACGCGCAAGAAATAAACACAAAGTGACAACTTTTCTGGCGTTTGAAGTTTCTACGAACAAAATTGGTAAAAAACTTTTTATGGTTCTATAAGAGAGCTATAAAATTTCACATAAATATAAATTTTTTCTTGCACTTCGATTATTTTTTGGACTTTCATGTGATAACTTTTAAAGTTTGATCACATGTAACTTTATTATACCAAAGGTACGAATTGTAATCAATTCTACTGCTGTAGCGACGGCATTGTGAAAAAGGAACACAAAACATGCCTAATAAACGCAAATTCGGAAATAATGTCGAACTATTTTTCCGCATTAAATTAAGCACGGTGCTTGCGCGGCCCCGTATTGGCTAACTGAGATCAACATAAGCGTTTTTTACACCTCCTGTTTGGCAAACAGTGTTGGCGAAGTCTGAGGTTTGTTCGGTTTTTCGACACAAGATTCTCACGATCGTTTTAGCCAATGTGAGGTGTAAAGTAAGAAAATTCCGTATAAGTCAGGTAAAATTGTATCTACATTGTCGTGAAGGGAAACTTTTGTAAAAAGGTACAAATATGGAATAGTTTTAAATGATTTATGCACAAATAAGTACTTGGACTAAGTATAATTAATTTTGCGTGTGGATACGGTGAGTGTGGTTTGTGTGAACAAAGTGAGTGATAATGGTAACGCCACAAGAAATCGCGATGAAGGTAGTCGTCGACAGCATAAGAGGGTAGACAGATATGTCTGTTCTCTGTCTGTGCTCTTAAAGCTGTCTTCTGCCGCCGTCCAGTCAACCCGTGACCAAGGAGCGTGCAAGCGTTCCGAAATATCGGGAAAATAAAAAGAAGTCATACCGTGGTAAGAAACCTGGAATTAGTGATAATCAATTAGTGAAAAACCGCGAGTCTTAAAATCTATATGATTAATTTGGTACATTGCATTATGAAAAAACTTTTTGTTAAATTTGACAATCTTCTACAATCCCGATTGTTTTCTTCTGATACAATAAAAATATTCTTACAAGAAACTGTGTCATTACATCACAACATTAAAAATTGGTAATAATATACTATTCATTTTTGCGGACAACTCACGCTTGACCAAAAAAATTACTATATTAAAATTGTTTTCATAAAGAAAGATCTAAGAGTGGTTACACACGGCGACTTGTAAGTGTAGCGATGCAATCGCCTGTTTGTATCGATGTAGTCACGCGCTTGCATCGCGTTTGCATCGCTGGCTAAAATCGCGCGTGTGTGCAAAGATAGACGATTAGCGACTGCATCGCATTTGCATCACTGCTAAAAGTTGCTGTGTGTAACCGCTCTAATGGTTTCTAACACAGTTTCCTCATACTGTCCTAGTTTAAAAAAACACACACTTTATATCTATGTATGTTATATTTATTCGCTTCAAAAATTTCCTAAACTGTATCAATAAATTGTACGAAACATAGAACACTTATTTACGCTCTAGGGATTATAAATGAACACTAGAATTTTTGAACTCCAGTGGTCAATTCGTTATTACACGCTGCGATAAAATTGCCTTCGGAGTGACAACGATTCAATGTCTCAACGACATCTTTATCTCAAAGCTAACACTACACTATTTCATTTGTGAAATGCCGCCTCCCTCTGGTTAGCTATCTTAGGGACTCATACAAGGTTGTCAACGTATAAACGGCGTGAGGCAATCATGATTTACCACATTCGTCACATTAACCTATACATCCTCAAATGGCTTTGGTTGATTCCGCGTGACAATGAAAAGGGTGAATCATTCACTTTGGAAAAAATATATTGTGGCATTGAGGATATACACGCATTACTATATGGTATGAAAATACGATTCCTAAAAGTTTTCACGATAGAAAAAAACACAAACTTACCTCCAAATTTTACAAGAAAACCGCTGTATTCAATAGATATTTTACGTATACCAATGATTTTTTTTTACATCAACTGATCTAATTAGAACACGTATACTATACGATATACATGTTTCAAATGGCATTAACTTCGTTTGTGAAAAAATATTCTGAAATAAAGCAGTGTCCCTCGCCGCTCGATCCAAGCAATATTAAACTTTTTTTCCTTTACCTGTTTACATTTGGTTGTTGTCGTAGCCACTCGGCCGTAGACGCAGCCATTCGGGAGTAGACGCGGCCGTTCAGACGTCACCGCGGACGTTCGGGCGTCTTATTTCATGGACTCAACGCTTTTTCTAACTGGCTTAATGCAATTCCGTAGCTATAACAGTGGTAACTCCCTTCAATGGCATTAGGCAAAACGTATTACTTTTGGTTTAGCATTTTGAATCTAGAGTTGTAGTTCATGTCAAGGAGTTATATTCATTTATAAAAAAGTAGTAACACGAAGATTAGTGAACAATGTTTGCCTTTGCTGATTTCGAAAATGAATGTTCATTCATGCAATCGCGAGTCCATTACGACGAAAATTTTGTATACGGGGGTTACAGATTGGAGGGACAATATGACTAAAGGATGTTAGTCTTTAGTCCCAGGATCCATATTTCTTTTATTAAAACCAACAACAAACCACTCCTTAAAAAAACCTTTTGATAAAAATATAGAACAGTTAAGACGTAATACTTATTTTCCCCGACTAGCCTTTTAAAAATCGATTGCCCTCTATAAGCATCTTCTTCGTTTACACTTATACAGTTTGTTTTGAGATTCGATATAAATTGGTATCATTTCAAGTATTTGAAGATGGTGTATTCAACGCTAGAAGGGACTAAACCATCTTTATTTCAGTTTGAGGACAGAAAAACAAAATGAGAATAAAATTCTGACTGCAGAAAAGCTGTAAGAATTTCCCTGATAAGTCAATTTGTATGCAATAATAAATTTTATATTTTTTTTTGCTGAGTTTTTTTTCTGAGTGTTCGATCTTTGTATTAATAATTATAACAAACTAGTGGAGTAATTTCACAAAAAAAAAAATTGAGTAAAAATTCAATAAAAGTTTAATTAATACAGTGAATAGCGACATCTCTCGCCAGGACTGGTAGCTGTAACGGTACTAACTGGGTGATAAATCTGCAATAGATTTGTCATAGATGGCGCTACGACTAAAAAGTCGTTGAAAGACCAAGTACAAAGACACGACGCAAGGACATAGAAAAATTCGTGAGGTCCCTTGGTTCGTTCCGTGGTTTAGTTGGTATAGCGTCTGGCACGGTATGCAAGAAGAAGTCGGTTCGAATCCGACCGGATTGAAGGAATTTTTTTTGAGTGTTTTTTCTGAGTGTTCGATCTTTGTATTAATAATTACAATAATACATGTTCACTGAAAAAAAATATAAAATGGAATTAAATTAAATTTACACTTAAATAAACAGCTCTTAAAGATAAGTTAACATCCTTTCTAATTTTGAAGTATAATTTTAAGTAACAAAAATATAGCTACGTTAGAGTTTATAGTGATTAAGTGTTATACTTACGACGAACCTTTGTGGTCGAGTGGCTTGCATACTGATTTTCATAGTGTCGCCATCTCTGAAATCCCGGTTTTGATTCCTGGTTGGGTCAATGTAAAAAAAGTAACATTTCCGTATTGTCTCGGGTCTGGGTGTTTGTGTTACACACAAAACATGTGCTTTAGTTACTTGCTTTGAGATCGGCGCGACGTATGTGATCACAGACCACATAAATATTAGTATGTCATGTTTTTTAATATTTATTTTAGTAGCGTGCCTTGAAAACTTTTCTTAACAAAATTATTTATTCAACAATGCGTTTCAGAGAAGATTACCTGCCTAGGTGATTTACTAATGCCATGTATTTAGTGTTTTTAATTTTCCAATTTACTTGTTGGTGTCCCTTGTAAAACAAATCTCTAAACACTACATCCTATTTCGTACATTCTCGAAGTAGTTTATTTTTTATTATAATCTCAAGTGAAGTTCGTCCCGAATAAGTAGTCATGCACCTGATGGTAAGCTACATGCCTGTCCATAACAGTTAGTACCACTCAGAGCTTTAAATCGCAAAAATCTGAGCGGCACTGCCACAGCGCCGGACACCTTGAGACATAAGGTGACAAGTCCTTACCCTTCAAAACCGGAACACAGTGATGCTGACGTTACTGCTTAACAACAGAAATAGGTAAGGTGGGCAGCACTACCCTGGACGAACTCTTTCACAAGGAGCTTTAATGTTACTAAAACTTTTATTATTAAAATATACTTAAATAATAATTGCCATGGAAATTAGGTAGTGAACACTAGTCCGAAAATGATCGGGTTATATCTTTTCGGAAAATCCACGTAAGGCGTGCCAAGCACTATGGTAGATTTTACCACTCAATGATTATTAGAATTATACTGTTTTTGCTATTTCGTAATATTGGAGTAATAAAGCTTCATCTGTGAAATAACAATTTTTACGGTTACTATGCTGGACTGCCACGCAGGGGTTCGATTCCCGGGCCGGGAGAAATATTTATATGGCCTATATTTATTTCTCCCGTGAGTTTGGATGTAATTTGTTTTTGTCTATATGTGTGTTTATGGCACACGCGATACAGGGTTTCCCTAGTGCGGGGCTATGAGTGTGTGCGTTGTTATTATTATTATGCTTAAATAGAACAACAGCTGGAGCAGGTGGGGGAAGAGGGACTTGAAGCCTGAACTCATAATCTGAGGATCACTACAGTCTCTCAATCGGTACAACAGACAAACAAATTAGTTTCAACAATTTTAAAGAGATGTCGCTATGCTCCACATCCGGCGAAAAAACAAATTTGATATTTATGAAATGTTGAGAACACGGGGTATTCATAACCTTTGTAACAAATACGATAACTGTTCCGCTTATACCATCTTTTGGGGGAAAAGAAATGTTAGCATAATTTACACATTTTCGGCAAATACATTGTTGAATATTGAATTTAGCGTAATTATTGTTAAGGCGACAAATAAAGGTAAACTTGCCTGTTGTGTTCTTAAAAATTTTTATAACATTTTATCTGTTTTTTCTAGTGCTCAAAACATTTAACTCAAATAAATTGTAACTTTTTAGTAGCATTTCGTAGCAGTAGAGCTCCTTGTGAAAGAATTCATCCGGGGTAGTACTGCCACCTTAGCTATTTTTGCTGCCAAACAGTACTATTGTGTTCAATAGCATTTAGGTTTGTTTGAAAAGAGCAATCCTTAGAGTTTCTTGCTTGTCCTTTTCAGGGAAGTCAGCGTAGTGAACGAGCAGTAGCTTAAATGTGACGTTTTCAAGTGTGAATTTATTTTACCTATGGAATAAATAATTCTTTGACTTTGACTTTGACCGGTTTTTGAAAGGTAAGGATGCTGGTGAAATTTCAGGCACATGGGACTTATCAACTTATGTCTCAGGGTGACGGGCGCAGTGGCAGTGCCCCTCAGATCTTTGCGATTTAAAGCTATGAGTGGCACTCCAACTGTTGCACCTCGCACCAAAAGGCACCTGTCTAAATAGGCGTGTAGCTTACCATCAGGCGCACGACTTGTTCGTCTTGTCACTTAATATTATAAAAAAAACGTTTTTATAAAAAAACCAATCTCAACAGTTTGTGGAATTACGTTTATTTGTAATAAAATTAAGTTTTATTGAAATCGGTTACCGGAAAATGCGTGAAACCGTTTTCGTCCCCTAGTTTGCCACCCTTAGAGGTGGAATATATTCTTCAATTTTAAATAGGACTAGGTGCTAAGGAGGAATGAGGTATACATCCTTTTTTCAACAAAAAATAATCATCACATTCGGTTCACAAAAGTTATCACATAACATAACATATACAGAAAAAACAAACGAATTGAGAACCCTCTCCTTTTTTGAAGTCGATTAATAAAGTGTGTTCCTCTTACCTCACTTGATTAAATAAAATTTGACATATACATAACGTGTTTTATGTAGTTCGTGTTATTTTTATGAAAGCATTAAGGGATACAAATTATTAGTTTACAGATAATTAGTGGGATTGATATTATCAGTCAACCTTTTTATTGCGTGATAATAAAGTCCGATCAAATCAACTGAAATGATTTAAAGCGCAAGTTAAACTTGAAACTAGGGAACTTATAGCGTGATCCTTATGCTGTTACGTAAATTTTCACTTTAATTAGTTGTTATTTATTATTAGTACATATTTAGTAAGTCTCTACTACCAAAATACGGACTTGTTTAAATACTATTAGTCTGAATTTTTTTTTCATTTAATTTTATTTCACTCATTCAATTTCATTTCATTGAATGTGCTAAACTTGCGCTGGAAATGGATACAGTTTTTTTGGATCTTACATCAAAGTTGTTCTATTGAGCATAATAATAATATTATGTCATAGACAATAGACATTTTATATCTGACTGAATGTGAGTAAATTTAAGACTTCATATTAACTAGTGATATATATAAATATGATAGTGCGTAGGTTCAGTCGATGTACGGCACAGACGTAAAGCATACTGTACTTCGCTGTACATATATGCAGTTTATGCAGGAAGTATACCCAAAGATCACTAAATATAATACGTGTACATACAGTACAACAACGCGTTAAGGGTTCTATTGTTCTGTCGCGACACTGCGCACTGCGGGCGTCCGCAATGTTCGCGGATGCGAACGATGTTGAAGGTTTCGGCGTGGCGTTGCGCTAGCGCTGCCGCGTCTATAATAATAATAATAACAATGCACCCACTCACAGCCACGCACTAGGAATTACCTGTATCGCGAGTGCCATGAACATTCACATAAACAACCACAAATTACACTCAAACTCATGAGAGATATAAATCTAGGCCATACGAATATTTCTACCGGCCCGGGTATCGAACCCGGGACCTCAGCGTGGCAGTCCAGTATGGTAACCGTTCGGCCACGAAGGCAGTACGATGCGTAAAGTACGCGCCAACTGTCACAGACTTCTGACAGTTGTTGCAAATAGATAGGACAGTGGCCTACTAAGGCACTGGTCCTCTCTTTATTTAACTAACATTTCTGGATCCATTGTTGTCGGAGGTAAATATATTTTATTTAATTTTTGTAATCTTCTCTTAACTTTTTTTGAAATCTAATTGAACTTAATGAAATACTATCGTTTACTAAGTCACCAATTCACCAAACACTGAATAGTGATGCAATTTGTAATAAATCACATGACACAAGTAATTTTTTAAGTGACAAATTATTAGTTCTATTCTTTCATGCAAAGAATGTCTAAAGCTAAATGCAATTATTTATAAACCACACTATTTATACTGAAAATTGAAACTTTCTACGAAACTTAACTAAAAAACTTGTGAGAACGCAGGGACAGACGTCTAATGTTACAATTTTTATCAAAACACGACTTTCTGATTCAGAGCTTTTTTCACTGAGATTACAGAATTAAAATGTATATATTCTGTAGCAATAGCAGATACATTGAGTAAAAGGAAAACGAACGCAAGAAATATAAAGAGAGACCGGATGGTGTACCAGGGGAATTGAAATACGGAAGATGTTTGTACCGTGATGTTGAACTCAATGCTATACTCGTTATTATACGGGACTGTGAGAGAGTGTGTACCTAATAATTATTAAGTAAAATCTGAGTTCTTATAGAGGTGAAATTTGAAATTATTTGAATGAAAATAAACCCTGAATATAAACAATAATAAAGCTCTATTTTCTCAACAAAGGTATTCAAAAGCCGGATTTGTATTTATTTGACTTATCGTGTCGTGACGTGTCAGAGCGGTATTGGTTTTATACATATAGCACAAGCCGTCAGGTCAGATTGCGCACACTAATACAAATGTAACGAATCTAATCTCATCGTTCTGACGCGTGACGACACGACACGTCAGACAAACGTAAAACCGGGTTATACATTTTTGTGTAGATTAGTACTTAAACTAGGTTAAACTTGTATTTTATGTTACTATGTCTTTACCTCTGTAAGCAATAAACACTACATTTTTATTATTATAGTTATTACAACAACACATTTTTAGACCAAGAATGAAGTTAAACGCTTACTATAGTGATTTCTTGGTTCTTGTGTCGAGGGTGGGTGTGGTCCCTAATTAGAGAGCCGGTTATTACACTACTCTGCCAAGCCGCCCTAACTTATTCTGAACGTGAACGTCTAGAGCGTTGTACGTATTATTATCATGGCGCCATCGAAGCTTGTGTTTCGTATTGTTTCATATCGGTTTTTTTTTATTTCAAGTAAATCTTTAAAGCCCGTTTAATATTCATATAGTCTTTGTGATCTTTTTTTCATAAATGCCTTTGTACATGTCTACTATCAGGCATAACAAAACTTTTTTCTTTACTGCACGACATGGCGCTAAGATACGACTGCTCTCCGCATAGTCGCGCGTTAACTGAGCTCTCTAACGCCCTAAGTATTATTACACTTAGTTGAAGAGCGCTGCAGATTGGGTCAACCTTAGTCGCTATAATTAGGGACCCTTACCCCTTACTACCTTAATCTTAATACACTTTCCTAAGTTAAAATTAGAGTACCTTGTAATTGGACATAGTTATGCAAACAAGAACCAACCCACACCTCGAGTGAAATTGAGTTATGTATTTAGGTAGAACCAGACCCCAGACACCAGACGTGCCCTTTACCCGCTCACAAAAGATCCTAGCAATATATCAAGCCAAAACGGAGAAAATAAAAGTCCTTCAGGGTACTAACACTAAATACCTAAGTAACTTTTTAATAGTTAAAAGAACCATGCTGCTTAACTTCACATAATGTATTTTTTTAAATATGCTAAATGGATCCATGTCACATGTACTGAAGTACTGTAGATCTTTAGCGTTTTCATTACGAAAACTAGAACATGGTTCTCGTTAACTAAATAAAAAGATGCATAATGTTTTCTATTTATTGCTACATAATATAATAGTTTCCCTATATCATTCTCAATGCTACAAATAACTCGCGTTGTTTGTCTCAAATAACTTACCTATTTATTTCTTCACACTGTTTTTAGCAAAATCGAATTATCTAGTGACATTTTGTGGGTTGGTTCTAGTTTGCATAACTATGTCCAATTGAAAAGTGTAATAGCTAAATAATTATCTAAATAACATAAGTGCTAGTGTGTGTGTGGGTGCCTACGAATATGCGTGCGCGCATGCGTGCACCTGTATATGGCGAACGATTATTCTCTGCGTGCAGACTTATTTCTTAAACGTTATAACTAAGCCTTTTCAAGGCGAGAGTACATAGGCATTATTTAGGTGTGCATGCTCCATCGTTGACTTAATCGTCACTTTCCATTAGATGGAGATGAAATAGGCATTTATATTAAAAACGTGCGTGTCTACGTGTTTATCATCACAGGAATCATTATTATATAAAAAAAAGTTTTAATTAATGGTTCACTTGTAGTTATGGTTTATATGTTTTATGGATAAATCAATGACTTTTATTTTTACTTTATTTAAATGCACGATTTCAAATTAATTGTTCGTTTTCGCTGAAGTTTAGTACTATAAGCGATTGTGTGACCACATCCTTAAATTTAAATAATTATTTTAGTTATAATTCGTTAGCAAATAGTTGGAATAAATTCCTTAGATAACTCCAATCGTCACGTGCGATTGTGCCAGGTTTGTGTACTTAACGTCCTAAGACCCAGCAAACTACAATGGGAAAAGCGCTAAACGCTCAATATACATTAAAATGTAGTAAATACAATTAAATGCTTCAGATTCAAGCAAGTATGCCCTCAGTTTTATATGAAAATCGTATTTTTCTAAATACCTTATGATCATAATAATATTTAGATTATAGCATAATATTTTTATTTTAATATTCACTGAGGGTTTTCGTGATAGAAATAATATTATTTGGGTGTGGATCACTTCACATATTATGTACATTGATTGTAATGATGTTTCGATGTTTTAAGTTGGTTTCAGAGTAGTGCGGATTTATCTGCGGATCGTCCGCGCGGAGCATCGGTGCGGAGTAACACGTGTGGCGTTAGAACATCATTTTATAGTGACACACATTGCTCCGTACGGAACACGCTCCGCGTGAATTCCCCTCAACCCACCCGTGCGTTCATTGTAGGCGAATGTCTTTCGTGAATATCCACACTAAATTAAATACTCGATTCAGAGCACTGCGGAATCTACGCATGCGGATGGCCAGCAGGCGGACACACAGCTGTGAAACTGGTCTGGTACTAATACCATGATATTTAATTATTTTTTGTGGACTTACTCTACTAGTTTATTGTAACTTTAGTACAAAGATCGAACACAAACAAAAATTCCTTCGATCTGACAGAATACGAAGCTGCGTCTGGCCATATCAGTGCCTCTACCATAAGTTTACTGTGACAGTTGTCGCAAGTGACCGCGTAAATTACTTCACAATTTTGTATGGTAAATTATACATCGCCCCTAGCGGTCACAAGATAAAACAACATTTTGTATACAAAGATTTTACGCGAACGCTTGTAATAACTGTCACAGTAATCTCATGGTAGAGGTACAGGGCGACCACTCTACCAGATCCTGTCAAATCGAAGGAATTTTTCTTTATGTTCGATCTTTGTATTAACAAATTATTAATATACATTTTTTTATTTATATTTTGGTGTACATAGGACCTTAGTAGGTCACGATAACGTCAGACATAAATATATTAACCGACAAATTGAACCTGCTTCTATATTTTTGAAGTTGTTCGAAAATGTTGCGTCAAGGTATTGCTTCACAAACAAGTAAACAACATCAGTCAAATGCAAAATCTTTCACAAAAATGTCTTCGCAATTTATTTTATTCTGCTTTTGAAATTAAAAGACGCTTACGAAAACTCCCAGAGGGTAGCTATTCATAATTGCTAACAGAAAAATATCCATCTGTTCTAATGCACTTGAGAGGGAAGCAATTGCGGAGTCCATGTTAATTGCTTGCTCGAAAGATCCTGAGGTTCTTTCTAATGGCTTTTTATGAATAATGTATATAATGTGAACGTTGACAGATATATGAACCGTCTGTTTCAAAGATTCTAAGAATAATATAAAATCAGCTCTCTCGAAGAGACGTTTGTTTTTATACGTTAAATTAATTCTATATTAGGTCTCTTAAACTACTATACTAAGTATCTCAAACAATTAGTGGTATACATTTAAATATAGCTTGTGTAGTGACACAAGCTATAGTCAAATGTATACCACTGATTGTTTGAGAGATTCTTTGATTCAGAGTTTTTATTTAATATTAGTATAGCATTTTTTTGGATCAGTACATTTGTTTTTCCAAAAAACCAACTGTTCGGGCCCTTTACAGGTCCCATGGTCACGTCACGCGCTGTATTCAAATTATTCGTATCAATCAATCAATCAGCATTGATCCTAATAATTTCAGTACAGAGCATTAAAAAAACTGACCTCAAAAATTCATAGAATTACTTCTGTTTGTTTTATTGAAATCAGTTACCGGAAAGTGCGTGAAACCAGATTCATCTCCTAGTTTGCCATCCCTACAGGTGGAACGTTTTCTTCAAATTCCAACAAAAACGACACACTAAAATCGGTTTACAAAGTGTTGTTTGTAAACCGATTTTAGTTATCGAGTAACATATATACAAAAAAAACATATAGTCGATTTGATAACCTCCTATTTTTAAATTGGGTTAAAAATAGTATCATTTCCTATGTGTAACAATCGCAAAGCTCCTTGTGAAGGAGTTCGTCCAATGACGTACTGCCTTACCTATCACTGCCGCCAAGCAGTAATGCGAGCAGAGCATTACTGCGTTCCGGTTTTGAACAGTAAGAGGGTTCTGGTAAATTACAGGCACTTGGGACCTGTCACTTTATCTCTCAGGGCACGGGTGCAGTTACAGTGCTCTGCGAATCTTTGCCCTGTAACAGTTATGAGTAGGCGTGTCCATTACCACCTGACCTACGAGTTAAGTTCTCACGATTACTCCTACTATTATTGGAAATAAAACTATTTTCTTTGGACCTAAAGTCGATTATATTTGTTTTTTCAAACAATCTGTTAGCTTTTGGATACGCAATTGTTCATAATATTGAAGAAGTAAAATTAATAATACATTGGAAAACATTTCATTCTTTAAGTGTACTGTCGAGACTAGAAACTTATTCGAAAGATGAGATTTTTTTTTCCGAACTAATATCTCGTGCCTGTTTAAATAGGTTTCGGGTCATCCAAATTTTTTTGACCCAAAATATGACTAAGTCTTTATGTTGCCTGTATAATAAAAAGTCTTCAAGAATTGAAAAAAGATAAGAGCCTTTTTTTATGGAAATCAATTATATAAATTTGAGGAATATTTATGACATTTTACTGAATTTGTCTAAAGAAAAAAATACCTTCGTTATTATTTACAAATTTATATTTTGAGTTTTTGGAAATTCACAATGAGTATATTGCCATGCGGGGGCCTTTAGGAGTGCCTAATAAAAATTTGTGTCCAAAATTGGTTTTTCACACCATTTCAAAATATGACTGTCATATAAGCGTTCCTTGGTGGCAGATAAAAATTTTCTGTAACCCGACTGAAAATCGGCATCCTATGACGGTCATGTTAATAATGAATGACTATTTGTATTTCTGACGCGTTAAAAGCTACGTAAACGAAGTCAAACTTTCATGAGCCTGAAGTATGTAATAGTATAAGTACATTTTAATATATATTGGGCATTTAGCGCTTTTATCTTAGTAGTTTGCTTAGGAGGTTACAGTAAATTTCCTTAAGTGTAAAGTAGAATGTACCATTTATTGGACGAATTTTATTAAATATCCTTACTACTAAAACAAAACAAAACAAAAAACAAAATGTAGATGAACCTAAACAATGAAGAAAAGCAAAAACTAACAAAAGCCAAAGCTGTAACATGCAAAAACAGCGGTCAATCCCCGACAAACAAGATTACGTCTGATTTATATCGACGACTTATTTCTGATAACAGACTGGAGTGACGGCTCGTGTAAACAACAAACAGCCGACCCATAAAAGAACAGACGCTGTTTTGCCAATATACCGCAGCACCATTTTCATGAAAGAAAACATTAAAATGGTAATTAAATTTAAAAAAACCATTGCAAAATAGCGTAGGTCAACAACTCCAAAATCCAATTTAATGAGCACCAATACAATAGTTCTATTGTAAGCATTTGATAACTTGATTATTCTGCAGCATCAGAATAAAAAGAAAATTACCATGTCAAAGTCAAAGTCGAATCATTGTTTCTTTCGTATTTTATTATTGCGTATACTGCAGAGCTGAGCCGTTTTGTTAACTTATTTACATACATATATGTGGACCCCATTGCAATTTAGCATATAAAGTTATAATCGTATCTACAAGGTTCAATTTTTCAGTTCTAACTATAACGTTTGTGTCCGTCTGTCTAACATTGGGTAATGTAAATTTCACACAATTTGGTTTTCTCATTAACGAGCAGGTTATTAACTGCAAACTAATTTACTACTTTAGAAATAGTCTATGTTGTTCTCATCGTCATCGACAGGAAGTATCATCAGCAAACAATATTATCTCACTGATTATTGTAATGTCATTAGATATCCATAGTACAATAAGTTTCAAGTCTTCATGATGCGGTCCACTATACCAAGACCACCACAGACAGAGCAGCGTCGTCATGCAGAAACTAAATCACGACCCGCAGTAATGAGGAAAACGACGCGGGAATGAGGTCTTTTGAGAAGGACCTGTCCTCTCACTAGGCCATTATTTGAACACTCAGATCGAAATCAATTTATAAAAGAGAGTTAAAAAAAAACATTGATCACACGTCATAGACACGTCTGGCAAGGCAGACATGCAGACTCCTGCGTGAAGTCAAAAGATGCAGTACTAGTACTATCGCTGTTCTCATTATAAAAGCAGTATAGGTTTTAATAATTGTACAAAGTTCGTTTTTGTTACTTTTTAATTTAAAATTGGGAAAGCAGAAAAATATATCTTTATATCAAAAATCGTTGTTCGAATACAGGCCAAGTCGAGTGCTGTTGACAGTAGGGCATTCTGACGTCATGTCACGAGCAGAGATGTCGAGATCGTTTTAAATTGCATTATTGTGTGCGTATTGTCGTACTTTATTTTAATTTTGTAAAGAAATTAATTGATATTTTTTTTATAAAAGACTGCATACGAGTGTGTTATAATATAATTGTTAGCCTATTATATATTTCCAATGCTGGGCACAGATCTCCCATCATGAGAGGGTTTGGGCTGAAGTCTTACACGGGCCCAATAGAAATTGGAAACTTGACACACATATTTAAATTGCTTTGCAGATTTCCTCATGATGTTTTCCTCTACCTAAAATCATAATTATGGTAAATTTCAAATTATATTTCGCACATAAATTCCGAAAACTCATTGGTGCAAGCCTGGATTCGAACTGCCCTCTGTTTCAGAGGAGGTAAGTCAAACCAGCAGGCTACCACGGCGTAAAACTATTATGGGTGTGTATGTGAATTATCGAAATTATTGTAATTTGGGAAATGAAACTATTTTTCCGGATTTAAATCGCGTATATTTGTTTTTTTCAAACAAACCAACGTTTCGGGTCCTTTACGGGTCCCATAGTCACGGTTGACTGAGGTGGTATAGTCATCAACCAGTTATGTCTAACTTTAATGCAAACCACCCTATTTTTTCACTAAAACCATTTCACCCTATTTTGTCTGCAGTCTGCAAGCATGTCATGGATAAACCTACACATTCAATGAAGTTTGATAAACCCCAGGTTCTTGCAAAAGAAGTCCGATATCTACCCAGGATGCTGCGAGCGACCATTGAAATTAAATAACATCCTAATGTAAAGGGAAGATGGTTGCTCCGTACCAATGGTTTGGGATCCAGTATTTCCTCTGATGAAAAACCCAAACAGACATAAGACTGCAGTACTAATTGATATGTTTTAATTTATTCTAATTTCTATTATTAATTAATAATAAATTTAAATTAAAGAAAATTTATTCAATAAAATAATTTATAAAACGTAATGTAGCGTAAATTGGAATGTTTCTTTGTAAAAAAATAAGGTTTTAACATTGACTTTTAATTAGTAACTTTTGTAAGTATAGTGAAAAAATGGGGTGGTGTGCATTAATATTAGACATAACTGTTTGATGACTATACCACCTCAGTAAACCGTGACCATGGGACCTGTAAAGGGCCCGAAATGTTGGTTTGTTTGAAAAAAACAAATATACGCGATTTAAATCCGGAAACATAGTTTCATTTCCTATGTGTAACAATCGCGAAAACCTAAGAGTTCTTGTAACTTATTGAAAAAAAATACGCATACGCATTATAATACTAAGTGATGGGATGAACAAGTCATGTGCCTGGTGGTCGCAACATGCATGTCCCTAACAATTGCAGTGCCACTCAGAGCTTTAATCACAAAGATCTGAGGGGCACTGCCAGTGCGCATGCTGTGCTGCATGTGCCTGTTTCACCAGCACCCTTACTCTTCAAAATTGAAACACAGAAATGTTAACATTACTGCTTGGCCCCAAAAATACGAGGGCCACACAGAAAGTTTTGCACAACTCATAAATAAAACTATTTATAACGAAATTAATATGTTTATTGCTTTTCAAAATATTCTCCGTTACATTTTAAATACTTTTTCATACGCTCAAACCATTTTCTATAACATGAAGCCCACTCATCTGATCGGGTACGTTACCAACTTGTTGGTTAAAAATCGCCACTGCCACTTCTGGGTCCGGAAATGTTAATCCCCTCATCAACTCTTTTATTTTTGGGAAAAGAAAGAAGTCACATGGTACTAGGTCTGGGCTGTGAGCAGGATGGGTCACGGTCCAACTTGTCGGTACACAAAACTGCTTTTGTTTTGTTCGCCGTGTGAGAAGAAGCATTATCGTGGTGCAAGGGAATGCGACTTCTCGGTCGCCTCTCGCGAACTTTCGACGGAATTCGGCTGACATACGGTGGTGTACCATTCAACATTCACTGTTGCTTGTTGTTCTACGGCAACAAAGCAAACATGACCCGTTGGAGAGAAAAAACTCACTATCATCTTTGTGCCTACGCTTCTGGTTTGTTGCAATTTTGTTTGTCTGTTGTCGCCTTTGAAGACCCATTCACTGGACTGTTGTTTTTTTCCGGATCTTAACAATAAACCCATGTTCCGTCCCTTATAACGATGTCATAAACAGCGTTTGAACGCCCGTGGTCAAACTTTAGCAACATATGTTTGCACCAAACAACACGAGCCCGTTTCTAGTCTGATGTGAGTTCGTGCTGTATCCTGCGACAACAAAGTTTCCTGACTTGCAAATGTTTGTGCAATTTTTTTTTCAGTTTAGCTTATACGGATCCCTAATTGTCCACGAATCTCGGCGTAGGTGATACGGCAATTTTCTTCAATGAGTCGCTTGACAGTAGCCACATTTTCATTATTCACTGCAGTTGACGGTCGACCTTCACGAATGTCAACATGGAGAGAAACACGACCACGATTACATTCAGCGTGCCAACGCCTGACCATGTTTAAATGTGGTGCTTCAAGCCCAAAAACATTTTGAAGGCGAGCACACCACTGTTGTAGAGAAATAGAACTTTTAAATTCATTAAAAGCGTTAAATTCATTTTCAGTGCAAAACTTACAATTCTACTGGTCAAATTTAAAAAATTAACAAGCAATTTACGCCAAAAAATATTTCATTTTATAGATAAAATTCTATGTTTTTTTAAACAAAACATTTGTATTTCGAGTATTAATGAGTCGCCAGGAGTGCAAAACTTTCTGTGTGACCTATGTAAGTAAGTAAGGTGGCAGTACTTCCCTGGACGAACTCTTTCACATGGAGCTCTGACTAGGTCAGTATATAGTTTGTACTGTGATATTCTATAAGAAAACGTAGTAATACTTTGAATATTTATTGTTCGTTAAAGTGCACAAAATATCTCAAATTATTATACACTAAACAAGATTGAAAATAAGTCACCGAATCTTATCGATACTATCAAGACTACTCTGAAACAAAGACAACCACGTAGCTATTTCTTTATATAATAAAATATTGATCGGACTTTTTACTCAATCCAACGATCGTTACGCTTGAATATCATGTCTTATTGCTTATTTTATTATCTTATGAATGGGTATAAATAGATGTCTATTTCGATTTCGGTCGTATTTTCCTTTATCTGCATAAAGCACCTAACGAACTTCCTTTTCAAAAACCTACAATTTCATTATCTTAATTTCCAGACAGATTTTTTTCTAGAACTGTTTTCCTGTGTGTATGTCCACTGTACTGTTGTATGGGTCGGCGTAACAACAGAATAGCGGAAAATATCTCCGCTTGAAGTTCAAGCTCGCAGCTACAGAAGATAATTTGCCTTCTAATTGACATTCGGACATAAAAAGTACTGAAGTAAAAAGGTTCCAAGCCGAATCGCATTTTTACGCAGAGTGCATGCAAAAATAAAAGAAAAACTGACGTCAACAGGGGACAGAAGTGCAGTAATTAGATTCCTGTCCGGTTCGCAGACATGTCGGAAATTGTCGGTTACATTCCACAACCGCTGTTAGTTCCTGTTGAGTTGAATTTTGCTCGAACACGTTAAGTGTGTTAGGATTTGGCGAGTGCGCTTTTTAACCATTGGAATTTGAATTTCGCATCTGTAAAATTACAATTTTGCAGGAGAGGATATAACTTTTTTATGACTAAATGCGATAGTTATTAAAGTAGTTTATTTTTATTTATTTATTATATTTTAGTAGCAGTAGAGATCCTTAGGAAAGAGCTCGTCCAGAAACTTACTGCCACCTTACCTATTTCTACCGCCAAGCAGTAATATGAACATTACTGTGTTCTGGTTGTGAACAGGTAAGGATGCTGGTGAAATTACAGGCACATGTGACTTGTCAACTTATGTCTCAGGGTTACGGGCGCAGTGGCGGTCCCCAGATCTATATGATTTAAACCTCTGAGTAAGACTGCAACTGTTATGGGCAGGTGTGTGGCTTACTGCCAGTCCCGTCACTTGGTATTATATATGAAAAAAAGGTTTACCAACGTCTGTACACAGTATTACTTATTATGTCTTATCATACCTTTACAAGCGATGTAATTGCCACAAACACTTAGGGGTAAACTCAACATGCATTAAAACTTAACTATGTTTAACTAAAATTTAAAAAAAACTAACACTTACACTTTTGACAAATAACAATATGATAAAAAATTTATGCATACACTACTTTAACGATTGAATTATTTGACTGAATTTAATAAATTATTTTTTTACGTTACTGTAATAATTTACCGTCCTGTACAACCGTGCAACAGTAGTTGTTCCGTTACTTCTACTAAAATAAATGGAAAATTGAACCAGGCTATCAGTCAGTTTTTTGTAAAGACCTCAAAATCAAAATCTAGAAATTCTGAATTAATGAAATTTTTACCTGCAATTTCCAGAAAATCGTTAAAGATTTTTAATAGCACGTAACTTAAAACAGAACAAACTAATTTTTATGTAAGTTTTTGACTAATAGGCTAGTGGCCAATGCTATGAAAAATATATCGACAGATCAGATGTCAATGTCATTATTATCACAATATAATTAGCCAATTGTTATCAAGTATTTGAATATTTTAGCGTTTAAGTGTTGCTGCTTTTTGGATTTTTTTTTAGTATCGCAGTGTTGCGGATAATTATTTAAGCATGTCTACCACACTTTTAATTTTAATAAATAAAAAAAAATGCAGATCATCATTTTATTTTTATTATTCTGTGAAGGTCTATATTTCAAGCTTATATCTAGCAAAAAAGTTGAGGGTTATTAAAATTTTCTGGGAATAAAGTAGCTCCATATCAATTCGATATAAGTCATTTCACATAAATAATTTGTTTCATGCACTTCGTACTTCATGACTTTCATGGGATAAAAGTAGTTTTGAATATATTACGTGGCTTTGTTAAACTGTCAGTGGCCTATTACTATTTAACTTAACAAGCTCATTATTGTGTCATTGAGTAGCCTGATATTAAATAATAAATAAATAATGTGCCACACAATCACACACTCTGTTCTGAAACGAGAAAAGCCGTGTATTATGAACAACACAGCAACCAAATTAGAAAAATTAAAATTTCCCAAATTGATCGGCCACCGAGCTTAAAAAAAAACGAAATACAGTGATGCCCACAGCTTGGCGACATAAATAGGTAAGTGGCAGTATTTCCCTGGACGAGTTCTTTCACAAGGAACTCTATTGCTACTAAACGTTATGTACTTTGTCTCTTTTTTAAGATTATAGAAGGAATTTCGCTGAAGGCCTCCAAGTACAAGACAAATAATACAATAGTTTTGAAACAAAAAGCATAAAGCTACATCCCCAATATCAAATCTTAGATTACGCTCTGATGTATTCGCATAAAATTACTGAAATGGAGGGCCAAAGGGTGCCCGCTCGATTGTTATTGTTCAGATAGGAGGTCCTGTATTATTCTTGTAAGCAGTAGAACAGCATAAATATTCCAGTCACAGAGATCTTCGAATTTCTTAAGGAAGTATTTGTATCACTCTCCGTTTATAATTATTCTATTACTAAGGCACTATTAGAGCTTGGAAGAGATTGCCCTCTAGAAATGTGACCGCCTGTAGTACTTTATCTTTTGTTTGTCCTGATAACGGAGTAGACCAAGTTATTCATGTATATTTTATATATGGTATAAACTACTGTTCAATAAACTACACTGTGCGGTCATGTAATATCACAAGTGGTGTCTAGAGACAGGGGTTACGAAAATATTGGGGTACGTGCAAAATGACTACGAATAACCATTGAAATTTGACCCATGCCGAAAAGAAATATGAAAAAGTAATAGGAAAAAGTTTTCGTACATTTTAGATAGTGTTCTTCACGTTTTAAAGTTGAAGCGATGATGGCCTACCTGGGGGAAGTCGCGTTGGAGTCAAGAGTTTGATTTTTGACAAGTTGTAGGTACTGATGGAGATAACGACGAGATGAAATTTGAATTTCGGACAAAGTTCACGAGAGTCTTTGAAGACTAGTGACTCGCGCACTGAGATCCGTGATCAGTGGCGGGATGTCATGATGTTGCTTACCACTGGAGGCAGGATTTATTCGTCTCTTCACTTATGAAGATAATTGTTAACCTTATAACATAGTCATATACATTTCCATCAAATGTTTTCACAACAAAAACATTACAATTAAGAATCCTGTACCATTAGAATTAATTGTTAATGCACTTCAACTACTTCATGTACTTTTTCGGTCAGTTTTTTTAGTACTTTGTACTGATTTTATTTCTTATTATGAATCCAGTGTGATACTAAAAAACTAGTTGACTCTCGTTTCTCCAGTCAACTGTTTTAATTTCCTTTTAATACAGGTTTGTCAAGTGGTTCGGAGTTGATTTTGCGTTCTTGTGAATTTTGTCAGGTGAAAAAGATTTTTAATTTTTTTTAATTTGGCCCCGTTTGTGCTGTATCACAAAACGAGGATTTTATTTCGATTTGTTTTAACAAAACGTGAGTAAGGCTATATTAAATTTAGCGAGGGCCTCCGGGCATTGGATGCGGGGACATTCGAACGGAGACAGGTCTTCGAGGCTGGATGACGTGGATTGTGATTAGGTACATCATCAGCTATAGGGCGTAGAAGGAGACTAGTAACCTAGTCTTCCAAGGCGGTGCCGGATACGACAGTCGCTAATGAGTTCGCGGAATTGTGCAATTGCGTTCCCGCGTCCCCACTGGAAGGCGACGGGGCCGTCAAGTTTTAGTCGGTATGAGTCCGACATAACCCTGACGTAAAAAAAGGATATACCAAGTCGATGTTAAAACATGTTAACTAAATTATTATATTCTTCACTTCAAGTCTAGTTCTTATTTATATAAATACACGGTACTGTATTAAATTCTCACTTTTTTGTTTGTGTATGAAAAAAACGTATTAATTTTTTTTTATAACTTTCGTTATAGCTCCACTGTAGAGAAATAAACGAAACACAAAACTTGCTACGCAACTTGTAAAATAATAACAGACAAAACCCAAAGCGTCCATTATTTTTCTCCACACAATCACTGCTACAAATTACTCTAAAGCAATTTAAACAATAAATAAATTCGACACGCAAACATTCAAATACGGCAATCACATTATTCACTCTTACCCTCCTTTTAGGGACATTTTCAAATGTTTTCAATCCCCTTTTTTTAGGAATGTCAGTTCCTACCATTCGGTAACATTGTAGTACTTATATATAACCACCGTTCTGTTGCTTTTATATTGCTTGCTTTGTACAAATTATTCTAAAAAAACGTTAACATTAAACGCAGTGTACATAAAATTTGTAATGATCACCGATCACAACCATGTTACAGAATGGAACATGTTGGGGTAAAGATTTCGCGACTATAGACTTCACCCTAACAGTTAACACACCCCTTATATTATGTCTCCGTAGACAATATGCAGGGTGAAAAGACAGGGTTTGTTTTGTTCGTTTGTTATTGTTCTCGACCTTTTAATATATCTTCTTTTACAACACTAATGGGTGTAACTTTCAATTTTGAACACAACATGGAACGCGATATTTTATATCGAACAATGTATACGTTGGCGGATGTAGCAGCGTCTGGCTTTTCCTTTGTCGAGGGAAGCCAAGATGCTATATGAATTAGTGGAGGGGCTTGAAGTTAAAGTAATTATAACTTGCTTCAATACCCTTCTGTCTTCCTAAATAGTTACCTATATTGAGCAGAATACTCTTTAAATAGAGAACAGAAAGATTTATTGTTTTTTCTATGAAAATTGTGAGTAACATCCATCCACGCTAAAGGGTTATTACGCATACAATACTATGAGGAAATTATTAAATCTACGCGTATTATGGAAAATCTCAAGGATATATAATTTTGGTGAATATTTTTTTAATAATATCAAATGGCGGGACGGACAAGCCGTGCGCCTAGTGATAAGCGACACGCCTATCATAACAGTTGCAGTGCCACTTGGAGCTTTTAATCGCAAAGATCTGGACATTGCCATTGTGCCCGTAACTCTGAGGCATAAGTTGACAAGTTCCATGTGCGTGTAATTTCATCAGCATCCTTACCCTTCAAAACCGGAACGCAGTCATGCTCTTATTACTGTGCTTGGCGGCAGAAATAGGTAAGTGGCAGTACTTTCCTTTTGAAAACTCTTTCACAAGGAGCTCTACTGCTATTGAAGTACTGGTTAATAAGAAAGTTTCGACGATATACTCTATTCAGCCGTGGTTGTAGATGAAGTACATAAACTAAGAAAACGCTGGTGAAGTTACAGACACATGGGACTTGTCAACTTATGTCTCAGGGTGACGGGCGCAGTGGCAGTGCCCCTCAAATCTTTGCGATTTAAAGCTTTAAGTGGACAGGTTATGGACAGGCGTGTAGCTTACAACCGTGGACCTGGTGGTGCACGACTTGTTCGTCCTGTCACTTGATATCATAAAAAAAATTAGAGTGCTCATTAGCACTAAAAAGTATTACATACTAATTTTAGGTTCATTCACTTAAAAAAAAGCTGATCATCAAAAGTTTTTGAAATATAAAACAGAAATAATAGTGGTAATCAATATAAACTTTCTAAAAATTTAGATCTTCTAATCGTAACGATGGCATACGCTATATATATGCGTCACTAGTACCCGCTATTGAACCGCGGGATACATTGTAAGATAGGCCATCATTTGAATCGGTGCGATTCGGTGCACAAACAATCGGGGTTAGAGTCATCCGAAAATCACCACCTGGACAAATGGTCATTACTCCGACCAATCTGGGTCCGAAGCCTATTTAAATATTTCCAAATCAGCAATGGCAATTCGTGTCCAGGAGCAAAGACTCTCGGAAGGCTGGACAAGTGGTACTCTTTCGGGCCAAGATTGCACCTCGCCTGAGCTGGCTCAATGCTCAATTAATATTGATATGAAAAACACAAAATGCAGAGCTGAATAAGCCCTGAATAATTCACTTATCATTGTGGTAACGTAATCATCAACATTTTTTAATAATAGTAATTTCGGGTTTTACGATTTAGTGGTGAATTGACTCTGTCGTCATCATCATCATCATCAACCACAATCTGATTTCACCCACTGCTGGATATAGGTTTCTTACCAACAGGTCGCTTACCAACAGGTGCACGATATATTCGTTCCGTAAGGGCGCGTTCCGATTATGTCGTGACGACAGATAGTAGTGCAGTAGCAGTACAGAACAACACGGTTAACTGTCCTTCACGACTATTTTGACGTTATGACGACATACTGTCGTGACAATGGACAGAGCTAGAACGACAGTCATCTGACGTCAACCGAATGTCAAAACGTCACGATAAAAATGTGACGACAGATAATCGCAGCTTCAAACGATTCTGAAAATGTCGTCACGATCTAGTGAGAACAGCTAGACACGAAACTTCACGACAGTCGTTTTACGATAAATTGAACGTTGGAGACACAGTCACGACAGGTAGTCGAGATATTGGACAAGACTAGACGCGACAGTCGTCCAACGATAAATAAAACGTTACGACATAATGGAAACGCGTCTTTACTTGATATTATTATAAAAACAGCAAACATAACACTTGATTTTCCACCAGTGTCAATAATTGGACGTTTGAATAAGTTAGACCTAAGTAGAAGATTCACAATAAATGCTGCAATGGAAAACATTTTCATTCAATACCTATTACTGAGTTCGAAAATAAATTTCTTAGGCAAGCCGATAGGAATTCCGTTATAGGGATTCTTTGCTAATGTTTCCCTCTTCCGCTAGTCTCAAGTTTAAAGTTTCTTTGAATTTCTTTTCTATTCTTACCTTGTGTTTGTATTGGATACTTTCCATTTTCAACGTGAATTGTCTCAGAACAATAAATTACATAGTATAGTCATAAATATCAATTAAAAAATTAATCGAAAAACCTAAACTTACTATTCAAAAATAGTAATTTCAGGTTTTTCAATTTAGTAGTGAATTGACTCTGACATCATCATCATTACCACCACCACCATCATCATTATCATCATCAACCACAATCTGATTTCACCCACTGCTGGGTATAGGTTTCCTGAAGTTCGTGCCACCCACCACGGTCCTGTGCTAGCCGCAGCCTTTAACTATGTCAACCTATATTACTCCTTTGACAATCAACACTACTTAGAAGTGTTGGAATTGATGTAAAAAACAATCTAAATAAATTATTATAATATTCTTTTTGCATTTCATCCTGTATTTTACTACCTTAAGCCGTATATCTCTTTGCAACTTTTGAATATAGTTTTACGGGAATATATTTTTTATTTTATTTGATATTTATCATTATCTTTATTTTTGATTATTTTTTCGTGTCCTTGCGTTTCGATTTCATGTCAAAGTGTTAAGTTTATCACTACGTTTATTCACGAAGCATGTTTAATGTTTCATAATTCAATTGTCTTAAATCTTCTTCACGTAACAGACTAGCGTTCAGCATCCAGACATGTGGATACGGCACAATACAAACATTAACGCTCTCAAAGCGTAACAACTTTCGCTTAACTCGACTGTGTCACCTAAATGCTAACGACTGTTTAAACAATAACACAATGGAACTTTGCATTAACTAATTGCTGTTTAACCGTGCTGGTGAGGATTACAATTTTATGCTCTTTTAATTATCTACCCTTATTTTTATCAAGGGTTGTGGTAGGGAAGGAAAATGAAAAGATAAGCTAGGGGACTATATTGACGTTAAAATTTAAAATATAAATTGACTTGCGATGTAATTTTAATAGTAATAGAGCAACCACGACAATTAAAATATAGTTGAATATTTGGTTGTTCGCTGCTCGCAAAAAACGAGACAAATATCGGGATTAGGAAAGTCTACATTTTCGTTCCGTTTGTTGTTGAGACGGCGGGTTGTTGGGGTAGTGATGCGAAAAAGTTTGTAGCGGAAATCGAGCGACGGCTAAGAAAGAATGGAGATGACTCCCGTGCCGGGTTATTCTTGGCGCAAAGATTGTCCATTGCCATACAGCGAGGGAAGGCGGCAAGCGTGATGGGCTCCTTTGCGCCAGGATCAGTCAGGGACGGGCTTATTGACGAGTGTGGGCAGATAGCACAGAACCATGTAATTAGTAATTTTTCAATTGATATTTATGACTATACTATTTAAATTTATAGTTCTGATACAATTCACCTCGAAAATGGAAAGTATCCAATACAAACACAAGGCAAGAACTTCAAAGAAACCTTAAACCTGGGATTAGCGGAAGAGGGAAACATTAGCAAAGAATCCTTATAGCGGAATTCCTATCGGCTTGCCTAAGAAATTTATTTTCGAATTCAGTAATAGGTATTGAATGAAAATGTTTTCCATTGCAGCATTTATTGTGAATCTTCTACTTAGGTCTAACTTTTTCAAACGTCCAATTATTGACACTGGTGGAAAATCAAGTGTTATGTTTGCTTTTTTTATAATATCAAGTGAGGGTGCGTTTCCATTATGTCGTAACGTTTTATATATCGTCGGACGACTGACTTGTCCAATATCTCGACTACCTGTCGTGACTGTGTCTCCAACGTTCAATTTATCGTAAAACGACTGTCGTGAAGTTTCGAGTTGAAGTAATAAGTCGCGTATAGTGGCGAACAAGGGAATAAATCCGGGTTTGCGCATTTTCCGGTAACCGATTTCAATAAAACTTGGTAATTATATGTAATTCCACGTACTTTTAAGGTCGGTTTTTTTAGTACTCTGTACTGAGATTATTAAAGCCCATATTCATAGCCCCGCCCGCATTAGGAAATCGTTGTATCCGGGCATCATGTACACACATAGACAACCACAAATTACACCCTATTTCACGAGAGAAATAAATACAGGTCATACAAACATTTCTTTCGCCCAGGAATAGAACGTAGCATGCTAACGAAGGCAGTCACCGATCTTTCTAACATAAATCATCTAATTTATATCTAATTCATCTACCAGATGAATCATTTTAAGGTAGTTAGGTCGCTATTTTAGAAAGCCATAAAATATGGTTTTAGGTTGTCTACGATCTCATTCTAAGGAGATTGATTCACTACGTTTTTTGTTATGCGAATAACAACCTAAATAAAAAAAATGTCAAAGAATACTTTCAGTCAACAGCATTCAACGCTTCACATTGTTAGTCGAAATACAAATATAAAATATTGATTTACAAATTTAATATTTACAAGGTATAGTCCACGACGCTGATATAACATGAATTAAATATTACTTTTCTTCTAAAAATCTTGTTAACGTTATTGGACAACATTTTCTCACGACATTTTTGTGCTAAAGAAAATTCAAGTCTGAACATGTAGGGCTAGCACGACAGGGCGAGACTTGCGCGAAGCCGGAATTATATATTGAAATAGAAATAGAAATGCCACATTATAAAAAACACAAAAATTTAAATATAAGTAATATAAATAAAAACAAACAAAAAAAAAACACAAAAAACAGCATATCAAACATTTGAAGTAAACAACAAATTTTACTGTATCACTTAATACTATACTGACATGCGTGTGGCTGTAGCATATGCAAAACGATCGGATTCAGCTGAAGCCACAACCGAGAACGGGCTGTGACGCTAGTTTTCAATGGACCCCAGTTAGTGAGTGAAGGACGTGTGTGTCGCGAAATGAAATAAAATACTACATTAATACTTGTTTTTTGTGTAGGTATATCGTGGTCACGGTGGACTGAGGTGGGACAGTCTTCAACCAGTTATGTCTAATATCAGCCGTGACCATGGGACCTGTAAAGGGCCCGAAACGTCGGTTTGTTTGATAAAACAAAAATACGCGGTTTAAATCCGGAAAAATAGTTTTCATTTCCTATGCGTAACAATCGCGAAAACCTAAGAACTCGAAATTGATTCAGTTCAACCATAGATTAGGCAACATTCTTGTACGTACGTTTCATTACGTATATGTATATTTTGTAATATTTACCGCCTAAAGTACTGGTTATTTTATAGTACGCACATAAAACATTAAAGCTATAAAATACCTAATCAAATAATCACTTAAACAGTAATGCCACAAAGTAAAAAATAAAACATAATGTGACAAAAATATTTAGATAATATTTAAATGAGAGATAATGAAAGTTGCAAAGGAAAGTTTTGAGACCTCTAGCCAATGTCAATGGTACATTGGTATTGAGACCAGTGTGACCATTTGTGGCAGATTTCTATCATTTGGGAAGATTTAATTTTTATTCATTTTCATTGCTGCAGAACATGATAAGTTATATTAAATGTGGCAGAGTTTGGCAGATTTGAAAATATTCGGGAAGTTCTTTACTATATTTGGGAACAAATTGATTTTTTTTTCTTTCTGCTACTACGAACATACATTTGAAGCGAAATATAGGACAATGTTATAAAAATAACCTATATCAACTTTATAACCCCAGCTTCTACTGGCTATACTCTATTAGCTTTTTTCATGCTTTGATAACGAATCACAAGTATTGATAGATCTCCTTAATGCACGTCGAAAAAAATACTGGGTCACAAAATACACGGGATGTCGCCATTCTTCTTTTACGTATACACAATTTGTTTCACGTAATATTTTTTAATGATTTTCATGTGATATAGTTAGCGAAATATTATTTGCACCGTTCGTCTAATAGCTTCATGTTTACACTACAATAGGAAAAAAAAGTGACCCGTCACGGTAACGCATCACCATCTGTATAGTGCAAACAACTAGTTTAAACATTTTAAACATCTAACGCTGGTAATCTTTAAGCTACGTAATTGTCAAAAAGAACCTCACGAGTAAATAAATAATTCAAAACAAAATCATTTAACGCAACCATAGCTCTTACGATGTACGTTTAGGTAAAATAAGTCCATGTACGTTTAGGTAAAATAAGTGTTAATGGTTTTATTATCCTGTTATTATGGAAAAGATAAGCCGTTCGAAGAGATTACATTCATCGGTGCAAATAATATTTCTACAACTATAATAGCTTTAAGCGTTAGATCACAAGTGGCTTTATTATACTAAGGGTGTATTTTTTTTGTGATACCAAGTAGCGGGACGAACAAGTCGTGCGCTTGATGGTAAGCGACACGCCTGTCCATAACAGTTACAGGGCCACTCAGAGTTTTAAATCACAAAGATCTGAGGGGCACAGCCACTGCGCCCGTCACCCTGAGACATAAGTTGACAAGTCCCATGTGCCTGTAATTTCACCAGCACCCTCACCCTTCAAAATTGGAACGCAGTAAAGTTCACATTATCGCTTGGCAGTAGAAATAGATAAGGCAGTACTTACCAGGACGAACTCTTTCACAAGGAGCTTTACTGCTACTAAAAACATGAATAAACATAACTAAATAGAGAAGCAGAATGAAATCAATTGTCTTTTGGTATAATCTACCAATTAAATGTTAGAAATAAAAAAGGAAATTATAATTTATGCATTAACCGATAACGTCGACTGGAAAGAGTTTAAAACTAACAAGTTACAACCCGGGGCGGTAGTACCCGCCCACGTTATTGCTTTAACTTCGCATCGATTATTAGGCCTCTGGCACAATGAGGTCGTTTAAAAATGACAAAAAAATCTTTTTTTTTTCTTTCCTTTGTATGAGTAATTTACTAAAGCTCCGTATAACAAGGATGAAACAAGGTTCTCAGTGATCACATTCTAACACTTTAAAAAGAATACTTAATTGTTGTCTTTTTTTATATCAGCAGTGACAATATTGAACACCATAGGAATAAACAATAATATGTTATAAGTTTTAGGTATATATATCTACGAGTGTTTAGTACAAATTACTAACTTTGAAAACCTATTTATTAGCTTATTTCAGTTATTATTTCACTTATTAGCTCATTTTAATGACCTAACATTACAACACAACTTTACGTTAACACAATAAAAAAATTATAAAAAGAAAAAAGCACAAAGAGAAAAAAAAAAGCGCTACAGTGCAGACGAACCATAGTTCAGTGTCAGGAGCGACACTGATTTTTTGATAATATCTAGACGAAGGAGGCCGATGTTATGGTAAAATTCGATAAAAGTCAATAAATCGCAGGTCTACCACTGACTTTGGTTGGTTGGAAAAAATATTGTCATATATTAAATTTCTTTTTTCTGTTAAAGAGAAAGTTTCCAAATAAAATTGTTTCTAGTATCCGTTTAATACCATTTGTGTTATATTATATTTATTTAGAAAATTGTTGTGAAGTGTATTTCGCGTAAAAATGAATTATAGGAACAGGAATTTGTAATACGAATAGTTGCTGTAGATAAAAAAAGGTATACTTAATAATCACAAGCAACAGTAAAGCTTCTAGTGAATAAGTTCATACAGTGAAATACTGCCACCTTACCTAATTCTGCCGCCAAGGAGTAATGCTCACATTACTGCGTTACAGTTTTCAAGGGCAAGGGTGTTGGTGAAATTACAGGAACATGTGACTTGTCAACTATCTTACTTACTTAGTATATAGACAGGTACCTACCCATAACAGTAGCAATGCCACTCAGAGCTTTAAATCGCAAAGATCTGAGGGACACTGCCACTACGCTTGTCACCCTGAAACATAAGTTGACAAGTCCCATGTATCTGTAATTTCATCAGCACCCTTACCCTTCAAAACCAGAACACAATAATGCTGACACTACTGCTTGGCGGCAGAAATAGGCAAGGTGGCAGTAGTTCCCTGGACGAACTTTTTCACAAGAAGATCAAATACAAAGATGAAGAAAAGAAACGCTAAGAAAAAATCTTTCGATCCTGAAATGTTTTAGCACTCAGTGTAGCCGTCATTGTTGAACGGCCTAGTATATAGCAAGTCACGCGGGCCAATTTGGCGAAACGCTCGTGGGTATAAGGAAATAGGTTGAGGAAAGTAGTCGAAGCGATGGGGTCATTATATAGAATGGGTTGAGTTCGATGGTGCTGATATTGTACTGGGCGTTGGATGAAATATTCAAAACTTTTAAGGTATTGTTTGTTATTGTAATTAGAATAGGTTTCTATAGCGAAATGATCAATACTTGAAAACAACTTTAGCTTACGTTCAAATAACATGTCCAATATTCAAACTCTGCGAAAATTATGGAAAAACGATTGCATCTACATTGAGAGGTCAACAGTTCAAGTTTCTGCAGCGGAATGTACTCATAACTTTACTATAACTTACGTACAGTCAAGGCCCTTTTGACCCCCTAACTGACTATTTAGTTCTGAGTAGATCAATATGAAGAAAAGTGTTGAACAAACTTCGTTAAATTTATTTTGGTGTGCCTTCCTTATTGCATGATTAGAGAATGACGTTTTAAGAAACTTTTTAAGCCAACTTGAAGTTTAATTACATTACATAAGTTAAAATTTCAACCAAAAAGCTGACATTCCTTTACACTTTTCTGTTGAATGCGTAGGAAGACTCTTAGAACCAAAAGGTCGGCAAGAGGGTCAGGTATCTAAGAGCATCGACTGTACATATATGAATATTTAGTAGCAATACCTCTCGTTAACGGTGAACGAAAACATCGTGATGAAACCAGCATGTCGACAACCCTTGGAAAACTCGTGAATTCCTTAAAAAACATTACGCCGTAGTCGCGAACCCTGGCCAAAGAGTCGAAACACAAAACTGCGTTGCGACGTCGCATACTTTTATATCAATAACAGCAGTGCAACACTTTTTTTACGATTCACATCACTACCTAGTTTAAAAAAACGTTCAGTACAGTAGATGATCGTTGAAGGAATGGTTACCCGAATCGTGGTAGTGAGATGCCTTGCCGCACGAAGTCGCATTGCAGCAATTCGCGTCATAGGGTCGTATTCCGGAACTCTGCTGCCGGAATGTTCAAGTCAGGATTTGAGCAGACTTGAGTACGATTTGAAGCACTGGAAATACGACCCTAATGGCAAGGACTTGAGTATGATTTTCAGTGCTCACTGCAATACTCATGTCCTGTCTTGAGTATTGAGTAGAGTTCTGGAATACGACCCATAGTTTTCTGCGTTGCGAATTTGCATCGCGTCGATTCGCACTTTTGTGTTCCGACCCTAAGCCTTCTCTTTAGAGGAAACCCATAACGGGTTCATCATTCTGTTTTACATTGATTATGTTGAATATCATGATATTTTACTAATACGACATTCATTTAATTCTTGTGAAGTCACTCCACTCGTTTATTATAACTACAAAGATTGGACATAATGAATAATTCTTTCGATCTAATTGGACATAAACCTGCATCTGTATGCCAATCTAGAGCAACAGCTCTACAAATTGAGTTACAGATTGATTCAACAGACCATACCTGACTGTCTATGTGCTCGTTGTGGATCTAAGTATAAAATTTTGTTGTTGTTTTTGTTGAGATTTTGTTGTTGTTGTTGTGGTGAGTGTGGACATTTTCTTTTATGATTTTGTCTACCTACCCCTATTTCGTGATACGAAGTAATTATAAGGTTACATATTTACCTAATTTCATATAAAACAAGGAAAGGAAAAAACAGGATAAAAACAATACCGAGTAGGATGAATCTCCTGAATCTTTAACAAATGATCTTGTTCATTTAATTAACAATGTAACCTTTTTTTTGTACGCTCCCGTATTTATGATGATCACAAATTCACTGACTTTTGTTAAAGCATCGTAGGCGTAATTTTAATGGTATTTTATAAATATTTCTAGCAGAAAACGACAAGGATCATTATGCTGAATGTTGTCTAAAATTAAAAGGAATGTTTTTGTCCTTTATTACATAGTTCTCTTTGAACTGCTAAAGGCGTTCTGTGTTTTTTTTAAATTCTTGTACATAAAATCTATAGACCATTTTATCTCCTCCATTGTCATGGGCGAACTTACAAAGTTGACAGAAAAAATAATTTACAAATTTCACTAATAGACAGAGCTACGACATGGTGCTTCATCACCAAATGCCAATTGAAATCTCTGATAACTGGCTGGTTGACTTGCTTCACTTCGAAAATCGTTGAAAATCATGCACCGAAAATTTTCGCGACTGAAATTCATTGTAACAGCGACTCACAATTTTCAAAACGACGCCACAATGAAAAAACAAATGGCAGTCTCATAAAAGTAAAAAGTAACTCACACAGAGTTCCTTTTTGAAATTTCGTATTTGTTTTTTTTTTGGTTTCTTTTACACTTTTCACCGTGCGGTGACGGATTAGAATACAATTCACCGCCCCTCTCTTCCCGTGGGTGTCGTAAGAGGCGACTAAGGGATATTGAGCAACCAGCTGCTCCACTGGTGGTAGGGCTTGAAAACCCGGCTGGTTAGTGACCACCGTGCGCATGATGGAAAACCCGCCAAGTATTCGCTAGTCGGATGCGTTCCGGGATCAGTCAGCGTACAACCAGAGCCCGAGGGAACGCTGCCGCGACATTTGTGGTCTGTGGAGGCTTCCGCCGAACCAGTGCCAGGACAACTGCATTGACCCGCCGGCCAGGGAGACCCGTAGAAACGGTTGTTCCGCTGGCCGCCCGCGGTACAGTACAGGGGCCCAAGCGTGCTTAACCAGCTCGTGAGGCTGCCTCACCATGCCGCGCATAATCTCGGTGTGGTTCGTCGTGCCGGTTGGTGACCGGGAGGTGGGGTCCCGGCGGCCATTCCCGGGGGGGTTCGGGGGCCCTTCCGTCCGGCGGATCAGCGCAACTTGTCTGTAGGCAAGTCTCTGGGGAAGCAGGCCCCGCGATTTGACCGCTTGTGTCGCGGCACTGTTTTCTCGCTTCACGCCTCTTTTTCCCTCCAACATGTTAGCGCAAAGTACAAATTTCGGTCGTACAGCGGTGCACACCCCCACCACTAAAGCGCTCTTTAACGTGGAGTTCACGAACATTCGAGGACTCCACAGTAACATCCACGCCGTCCATCAACATCTTGAGACGGCTCGACCAGAAATGCTGTTCCTTACGGAGACGCAAATACTCTGCCCGGCTGACAGCAGCTACTTGAATTACCCTGGCTATATGCTTGAAGAGTCCTTCAAAGCGAAAGCTGGGGTCTGCTTGTTTGTCCGGGCAGATGTTTGCTGTCGCCGTCTGCGTCATTTGGAGGACCCCTCCTTCTCCATCCTTGGGGTACATGTTGACCTGGGCAGTCATTGCCGTGTCTACATGTGCCTCTACAGATCCCACCACGGCGACATGGAGACAACTCGTCTCATGGACCACCTTACTCGGGCGGCAGATGACGCGCAGGCGCAGTTTCCTACAGCGGAATTGGTGTTTTTAGGGGACTTCAATGCTCACCACGAGTCGTAGTTAAGTTCCTCTAAAACTGACCATGCTGGAAGAACTGCCCACACATTCGCTCTCACCCACGATTTAACCCAACTGGTGAATCAGCCCACCCGGATTCCAGATAGGGTTGGTGACGCGCCCTCTTTGTTGGACCTTCTGCTGACGTCTCGCCCGGCTGGATATCGGGTGGTGGTCCAAGCCCCTCTGGGCACTTCGGATCACTGCTTGATATCCACTAAAGTGGCAACGTTACTGCCACCACCACCTACTGTGGCTAAACGCCGCATTTGGCATTATGCGTCGGCAGATTGGGACGGTATGCGGGACTATTTTGCATCCGTTCCCTGGCGGCAGCGCTGTTTTAGTGAGGTGGATCCAACAGCTAGCGCGACTGCCGTTGCTGATGAGATCTTAATCGGGATGGAATACTACATCCCGCATTCGGATCTCGTCAGTAAAGGGAGGCGCAACCGCTGGTTCAACCGCGAGTGTGCTGTGGCTGTTGAGAACAAACAGACTGCATACCGCGCTTGGATCAGGGGTCTAGCTTCAGACGATCCCAATACGAACTCACTTAAAACAGCCTACAATAATGCCACCAGGTCTTGCAAAAGAGCGTACATCAGAGCGGATGCTCAGCGCGTCGCACGAGTTGGCCAAGAACTCTTGACGCATCCCACAGGTAGTCGTAGCTACTGGCGTCTGGCCAGAGCCGTTGCGTCGAACTTCTGCCAGCCCTCGCTGCCACCGCTGAGATATTCTGACGGCAATCTAGCCCACAAGCCGCAAGATAAAGCCGACCTCTTGGCAAATCTGTTTGCGGCTAACTCCTGTCTCGACGACTGTAACGCACAGCCACCAACTCTACCTCACTGTGGCTACACGATGTCTGATATTCGTATCAGACAATGCGATGTGCGTACGCAGCTGCAGTCTCTCGACGTCCGGAAAGCTAGTGGTCCTGATGGTATCCCAGCGATTGTACTTAGGAATTGCGCAGCTGAGTTGACTCCCGTGCTAACGCGACTGTATCGTCTGTCGCTCTCTTCAGGTCGTGTGCCGGACTCTTGGAGAGAGGCTAATGTGCAACCAGTTCCCAAAAAAGGCGACCGATCAGTCCCGCATAATTACCGTCCCATAGCCATTACTTCCATAATATGCAAGGTTTTAGAGCGGATCCTTAATAAACAACTGACCCAATACCTAGAAGATCACTCCATAATTAATGATCGGCAGTATGGGTTTCGTCCGAAACGATCAACGGGTGACCTTCTAGCGTACTTATCGCATATTTGGGGTGAGGCTATAGACAAACGTGGCGAATCGTTGGCTGTTAGCCTCGATATAGCCAAAGCGTTCGATCGGGTCTGGCACAAAGCTCTTCTCTCCAAGCTCCCGGCGTACGGTTTGCCAGCCCAGTTATGCAGCTGGATTGCCGATTTCCTTCGTGAGCGGAGAATTCGCGTCGTTTCTGACGGCAGCATTTCGAGGTTCGTGAATGTGAACGCCGGCGTACCGCAGGGATCCGTCCTATCTCCCACGCTTTTCCTTCTGCATATCAATGATATGCTTCCACTTGGGAATATTCATTGTTATGCAGATGATAGCACTGTTCATGGGGGATATCATGGATTCCCCGCAGCTGGGCGCGCCGATACTGACAGAGAGCGATCTGATCTTGTCGTTGAGCTCAATAGGATATTGGACCTCATATCTGCATGGGGATCCAGTAATCTTGTTGAGTTCAACGCCAAGAAAACACAGGTTTGCGCGTTAACAACAAAATTGTCGCCGTTCCTTCCCATGCCTTCTCTGATGAGCACAGCACTTTCACCTCAGAGCAGTTTCACCTTGCTCGGTATGGAAATCTGCTGTGATTTGAATCCAAGGAGCTACATCGAATCTGTGATCAAAACAGCCTCACGGAAACTCGGAGTCCTGAACAAGGTGCGACGTTTTTTCACGCCGGACCAGTTATGCCTGCTGTACAAAACACAGGTCCGGTCTTGCGTTGAGTATTGTTCGCACTTGTGGGACGGCTCCGCCAAGTACCTACTCGATGCCTTGGATAAATTACAGCGTCGTGCTACTAGAATTATAGGCGACGAAGAGGTCTCATCACGCCTTGAACCTCTGCAACTGCGTAGAGATGTTGCATCGCTTAGCGCCTTTTACCGCATGTACCATGGTGAGTGCTCTGAGGAGCTGTTCAACCTCATCCCCCCTTCCCCGTTCCTGCTCAGAAGCACGCGTGCTGGCCTTCGTAGTCACCGTTTCACTACCTGCCGCATTCCATCGCGTACTAAAAGGTTCGGAGGCTCCTTTCTCTGCCGCACGGTTGACAAATGGAACTCCCTTCCGGCACATGTCTTCCCTCCCTCTTATGATATGGGGTCCTTCAAACGAGGCGTGAAGAGGCATATTGTAGGCAGGCAGGGTGGAGGCGGCTAGTGCAGTGAGGATCCCATCGCTGCACTAGGTTCCTTCGCGTTTGGATACCACTTTCCACTTAACAAAAAAAAACACTTTTGGAACTTTCAGTATGCCCCTGCCCCACGTATAGCCTAAGGAAATTTAAATCGATCCGGTATGTTATTAATTATAATTGAATGTTATTGGTTGCAAAAATTCGTTTGATTTCTACTTTTTACCATGTCGCCTAACCATGAATTGCCACTACTATATAAAATATTTCAGAACTTTTTATGTTTCGTTGAAGTTCGAAGAAGTTGAAATAATCTTTATGGGTTCTAATATCTACACGGACCTTGCCAAGTACTTAACTGTATTACATTTAAGTTAAAATCGTGTTATTTCTACATTTCGTGTCGAATAAAATCATAAAAATCGACCCTTTTGTTTCTTTCACGCTTGCACAATAAAAGTTGGGTACTAAAATTTAAATTGCTCAAACATTATACATCACCACAAGTCGTCATACGAAATAATAATGTAAGTTTTGTGGCCATTAATCACGTTAAAACAATCTTGAGGGTGAAGGAAAAAACTTGCAAAGTGCGTAATAGACACGTTTAATACGAGGTTCCGTGGAAATATATTCTTTTAGTGTTGGTAGTGGAGGGTACAGATAACAAAGTGAAAATGTATACAATAGTTTGTATGTCTAATATCCTAATACAGTTGTGATTTACGGTTGAATGACAGCCCCTAACAACAAAGTTACTAAAGTTAGTTTTGTAAGAGCCATTAGTCAAATTTTAATTAAAGATAGTTCTTTTTATTTTCTCGTCACTTTAAAGTGCTCTCAGTTTTTTTAGTCGCACTACCTAATAATTAAGACGCTGTGATTGTACACAGATTAACTTAACGTGAGTGATTCAGACTTGCCTTGGATGACATTGATATCATTGGCGGATACTTTAGTAGCAGTAGAGCTCCTTGTGAAACCCTATTTCTGCCGCCTAGCGGTAATGTGAGCATAACTGCGTTCCGATTTTAAAGTAGGGTGCTGGTGAAACTACAGGCACGTGGGACTTGTCAACTTATGTCTCAAGGACGGACCCAATGGCAGTGCTCCTTATATTTTTATGATTTAAAGCTCTGAGTGGCACTGCAATTGTTATGGATAGGCGTGTCGCTGACTCCCAAACTCACGACTTGTTCGTCCCGTCACTTGGTATTATACATAAAAACCAATAAAAAAATAAAGCCATTTCGTTAGCACGCGCGACACGAAACGTCATAGTTACGACGCATGTGTCAATTAGACTGAATAACAGGGAAGTAATTAAGTAGTTACTTCTTTGGGTACTCAGTGTAGCTATTCGTATAAACTTTGTTTCAGAGCTCTCTTGCCTTGATGACCAAAACTAAATTAGATAAGGCTACACTCAGTTACTTCGAGCACAGTATTATTTGGAGCAGAAAATGGTTTCCTTTGTTGTAAAACAATTTTATTAACTCTTTGATTAGCCAAAAGTATTTTCGAACTCTTCTCCAATTATTACTCAAATTGTTCTGGTGATCGGTCAATGCTAATTTGATGTAAACAACAAAACAGATGATACTGCTTAAAACTTTTGGTTCTCATCCTGTCCCACCAGCTACACTACTCAGATCGTATTGCCACTATCAAATGATCTCCCATCATAATGGCTGAATTAGATGGTTCGTATTATAATTGCCTCTATAGCCAAACGGTTACCATGCTGGTCTGCTAAGCACAGAAATATTTGCATGGCCTACATTTGTTTCTCTCGTGAGTTTGGGTGTAGTTTGTGTGTGACCATGACATCCGCAATACAGAGTATCCCTAGGGCTATGAGTGTGTGAGTTATTATTATGTGAACAATTTTGGGCGAAAAAAATATCAGTTGACTGCCGAACCATGCGAGTGTCGCGTTCGTTTCTACCTCAGACTTGCACGGTCTGGAATGAGCTCGCTCTTGATGTATTTCATTTGTGCTATAACATGAGGTTCTTTAATAAGCAAGTAAATAGGGCTTTTAAAGGTCGACAGCACTTAAACAGCTTCTCTCTAGGGCTAGCACAGGTTCCAACTTCCTCGGGAGGGAATAGAAGCGCGAGAATATAGCAGTATCTCGAGTTTGATGGCGCTCTCGCACAATTCGCGCCCTGTCGTGGTAGTCCTAGTGGTGTTGCAAATGTCTATAGGCGACGATGACCACCTCTCATTAAGTGACTCGTCTGCTCATTTGCCTCTTATGTTACACAAAAAAGACATACCAAGTGAATCATTTTCATGCGATTTGAGGGTTCCCATAATAAAAGTAATTTACGTAAAATCACGGTCTACAATATATTGGAATCAAATAAATTTCACTCTGTATTGCTAATAGGAATGTGCGTTACAATAGTTCTTCTACCTATGTCATAAATGGAACCCCAAAGTAGGAAATTCATGACTGTCGCGTATAAACGGGGCTTATGAGTCCGAGGATAATAATTTCGTGCCTGCCCGCCTCGTTTGATTAGGGTGCGTTTTATTTTATTACTCCAAGAATTAGAAATTTGAATAAAACGTTTCTAGGAATTTCGTTGGTAATTTTCTTAAATCTTTCTTTTCCTAATTGAAACTTTGGGTTTATTTTAATTAAGTAGATAAATTTATTCTAAGTAGTACGAGTTTTTGTCTTTACAACAACTTTATTCGTAAATGCTTTATCGTCTTTAGTTGAAACAGTGACATGCTGGCGGTAAGTTGACAAGATTTCTAATAAATTTAAACATTCCAAATTCAAATTAACAGACGACGACACGACGACTAAAAGGCTCGTATTGCTTCGGTTCCTACTAATAGCGTTCTGAGTATCATTTCCATGAATATTTGAAAATAGTAAGGAACATAATTAATGAACAATACTAACCATATTTTCAAGTGTTCTTTCTGTTGCTAGCCGAATATATTATATAATATGTTAGAATTTAAAATAAATTTCTTTGATTTGATTTAAACTAAGGCAAGTAATAGGCAGGTAGTCAATATGGACAACTTTGTCAAAGTGGCAGGGAAAATTAGACGAGGAAGGCACAAGTCCGAAAGGAATAGCGTGCACTGGAAGAGATCTACACTCAGCATTGGGTGGATAGAGGTTGAAAAGAAAGAGGAGGAGGAAGAAGGCAAGTAATGCCTGATGAGTAATTATCGTGTCAATATAATACAAGAATGTACTAATAACCCGAATATTTCTTGGACCGTAATATTCAATTTATTGAATATCATGTTGTTGCCCTAGACTGGTATACAGACGCAGGTTCTGGTCCTGACAGATCGTGCAAACGATTGTTGCTAAAATTTGACCACGGGCGTTCAAACGCTGTTTATGACATCATTACTGAAGACGACCCATGGGTTTATTGTTACGATCCGGAAAAAAATAACAGTCCAGTGAATGGGTCTTCAAAGGTGACAACAGACCAAGAAAATTGCAACAAGCCAGAAGCGTAGACAAAAAGATGATAGCGAGTTTTTTCTCTACAACGGGTCATGTCTGCTATGTTGCTGTAGAAGAACAAACAACAGTGGATGCTGAATTATACACCACTGTTTGTCTGCCGAAGGTTCTCGAAGAAATTCGCGAGAGGCGACCCAGAAGTCGCATTCTCTTTCACCACGATAATGCTTCTTCTCACATGGCGAACAAAACATAAGCATGTTTATATACCGAAAAGGTGTAGCTCGTGACCCATCCTGCTCACAGCCCAGACTTAACCCCATGTGACTTTTTTTCTTATCCCGAAAATCAAAGATTTCATGAGGGGATTGACATTTCCGGACCCAGAAGTGGCAGTGGCGACTTTTAACCAACACGTTGATGACGTACCCTCATATGAATGGGCTTTGTGTTTTAAAAATGATGTAAGCGTATGAAAAATTGTTTAAAATGTGACGGAGAATATTTTGAAAAGCAATAAACGTAGTAATTTCGTTATAAATAGTTTTATTTATGAGTTGTGCACAACTTTCAATGTGGCCCTCGTAAGAATAAACGTTATTTTGAGTTTGATTTCATGACTTTTTCAATTTCATGCTTCAAAAGTGTAATTTTAGAAAAGACATAGTTCCTTTTTTTATAAGTTTTTATTTGAGTTGTTCCTTGGAGGTCTTAATATGTATTATAGTATTATATATAATATTCAGTCATTTCATACTATTATTAGTTCATTAGAAATCTCCCTTATAAATTGGGGTCAGTGAGGACCCCATGCGAGTAGTTGTGTAATTTTCTTCGTGCGAGTAGCTAAGGGTTAATTGAACTGTCAAAACAGCACCGTTAACACACCTAAGCAATCAAAACCATGGTCTCTCATTACCAACCTTCATTAACGTAAATTTTCTGGCTGTCATTGTCATAAATAATTAATAGTAACATATATGTTCAAGCTTTCTTTGACGTGATATTTTGGTTCAATAGTATACAATTACGTAATTGTCAATGCTACGTGGTAACAGTTCTGTAAGTTAGTAAATCAATATTTGTAGCATAAATTATTCTTACTAAGTATTTTCAGTTTTATCTATTGCTTCTTTCTAATTTGTCAACTTAGGCCCGGCGCTCACTGATGGGCGCCTCAGCAGGAGATCCTTCGGCATCCCTATATGCAAGCGCGCTCTGGCTGCGATTATGCCGTAGCATCCTTAAGCATGCCGAAGCATCCTAAGACATGCCGAACAATTCTCTCTCGCCTCTCTTCAAATTCGCGCCGTATATGCATAGTCGCACTCGGTGTCCCGAAGATAGTGGAAGCATCCAAAAGGTTGCTGTTGCATCCCCAAAGCTCGAGCCAGTCGCCTAATAAGGCGACTGGCTCGGCCCTAAGCATACCGAGGCTTTGTTTTTCTAGTCACGACCATTATCATTGAAATTTCAACTATAATGCCACAACTTTAAGGTATGTTAACTTTCGTCACTTAAAAATCCTTTGCCGAACCGTCCCGGCAATGGGCGTCGGGCCTTACCTTGGACTAGAGTTGTCACTAGAAAATGGTTCTCCTTATCGACCAATTTTATTACTACAATGGCAAACAGGTCACACGCAAGCAGCGTCGATAGATCTGGTCGGTAATAATATACTGTACCATGGTGCAGATTGTGACGATGCGACCTCTCTCATCATCATTCCACCCTTTATCACCCTTTTCTCTGGTTCCTCGTCATCTTCCTTGAAGTTTTTAATCGTTCTTTATTTCATTTTCTTCGTCATTCTTAGGGTGCATTTTTTTCTACACGAATTTCATCGCGCTCACCCCGCCCGGTCGCTGAGCCGACTCCGTGTTGCCGCCGCGCAGCGACCGCGTGCGTCTAACTGTCATGGCAAAATACGCTCTATATACTCATGCATATAGAGTTATGTTTTAACTTAAATGAGCGTCCCGGACACGCGGACGAGCCTGCCTTAAATTTGGTCTACGCGGCGGCCCGCGCGGCGACCGCGCGGTTATATTATTCAGAGAAATTTAAAGGTTGTTGCCTAGTAAATGTAATTCAGATTCGCCATTTAATGTACATGAAGGCGTGGTAACTGGGCGGTCGCCGCACAGTGGCCGCGCGAAACCATTCTCCTCGTTTTACTGGGCGTTTACATTTCTTCGTATATTAAATTTCCGAAGAGAGCAGACGTGCTCGACTTCATATCAAATTCTGACCAGTTATACCATCGCAAATCACGTAACCTAACTGCTAGTAAAACATAATATTTGTACAAATACAGGCCCTTTTGGGATAAGTTCCTTTTCATGGCTAATATGTATGTAATTTAAGTAGGGAGAGTTTTTATATGATTGTACCTATGTTATACCGTTATTTTGTTTTGTTACAGCCTTACCTTTACCTTTCTTCCTTTTTCTGTTCTTTACCTATTCCTATTTTACAATATATGATGTGGATCGATTTGATTACTCAAAACCTCCTCCTCCTTATGAAGGTCGACAAGTCATCGGTGTGCTATGGTGGGGTAAGGTGGAAATAAATAAGCTGTTGGTTACATTACTGATTATATCGTATTTGAGAAATGTATATATACTAATTTGATTCGTGTGTCTATATGCTGCCTTGCGCTATAACATATAACAATGTGCCTGAATGTCGGAAGTGGATTTCTGATATTGACACGTCGGGTGACTGCTATTAGAGCTTTCATATCGGGGTTCTCTTTCTCCAAAATAGCGAGTCTTGTTGAATATCGAGACTTTTAATATTTAAGTCACTTAATTAAAAGCCAGAATTTTTTTAATCTGGTAATAGAAATGGCAATAACGTACAAATAAGCTTAGTATACTCTGTGGAGGTATTATTTTTTTATTATGCCAAGTGACAGGACTAACAAGTCGTGCACCTGGTAAGCTACACACCTGTCCATAAAAGTTGCAGTACCCCTCAGAGCTTTAAGTTATAAAGATCTTAAAGGCACTGCCGCTGCGCCCGTCACCCTGAAACATAAGTTGAAAAGTTCCATGTGTAACTTCACCAGCACCCGTACCTGTCAAAACTGGAACATAGTAATACTGACATGACTGTTTGGCGGCAGAAATAGGTAAGGTGGATGTACTTCTCTTGACGAACTCTTTTACAAGGTGCTCTACTGCTACCACGGGTTACCAGCGGAACTTTCTTTCGGCTGAACCTTTTTTATATTAATTATATAATATTCACGGTAGAGCCCCGTAGTGAATGTCGTTGTTCTACTATTCATAATATAGGAAATTCCTTGTCTGAGATCAGTTAATTGGTGTGGGTGTCTGGCACCTTATTATTATTTATACTGAATCGATTGTTGAGTTTTATAAACATAGTAGAGTATAAGTACAGTGCGCGCATGCGTCATAGATAATGTTTATAGCACGTTGTCGACGCTATTTTAGTCTAAAGTTATCCAAAAAACAACACACTTGGGGTTATAAGGTCGCTTCTGGAATATGACAACTTCATCATCATTCACCGGCTTCCCGCGACATTTACCAGATCGTCGGTCCACCTGGTGGGGGGCCTACCCATTGAGCGTCGCTCGGTGCGCGGTCGCCATTGAAGAAGCTTTCCGCCCCAACGGCCATCGGTTCTCCTATCTATGTGCCCCGCCCACTGCCACCTCAGCTAAGCAATTCTTCGAGCTATGTCGGTTACTTTAGTTCTCCTATGGATTTCGTCATTTCTGATTGTATCACGTAGGGAAATACCGAGTATCGCTCTCTCCATTGCCCGCTGAGTGACCCTGAGCCTTCTTATGAGGCCCATAGTGAGGGACCACGTTTCTAATTCATATGTGATCACTGGCAACACACACTGGTCAAAGACTTTCTTTCTTGAGACACTGAGGTGATTTGGACGCAAAGATTTTTTATAGTTTCCCGAACGCTGCCCATCCGAGCTGGATTCGACGAGAGATCTCGTTCTCAAAGTTGGACTTACCTTACTGGACTGTCTGTCTCAGGTATACGTAACATGACAAGTTTACTCTTACTTAACTCAATTGCAATTATTGAAGAATGATAATGTAGCCGCCAGACCCAAACAGAAGATGTAGAGGATCTCGACGAGTTCGTAACATTAAGAATGATTTAAGTTGACTGTAATATAATATTGTCAATAGGTTACTGGTTTACATGAGTAGCCCCATTAATTAATTGCTAAACTGTGGTGGTTTCTTATGAAAGTACAATTCAAAAGTGAATGTCCCTTTTAACCTTTGTTAGTTCGTACAAAAAATTCGTTTAATATGCGGTGGAGATGAAAAAATGTATATGGTGTTCGTTGATTGGTTCAAAATAGAGCCCCAAACGTAATGTGCCCTTGACGAGCGCTTAGTTACTGCATCGAAAGTTATATTAAATTTTATTACAAAAATTATGTTGCGTTCGCAACAGATAGTATTAAAATCAGGTCCTCTCAGTATAAAGCTATATTAAATTCCCTTTGTTTTTTGTACCAACTAGAAAAAGAAAAACTTTACGAAGTCATTTATTTCTTTTACGATCTGATTTAATAAAAAGCTTTACTAAAATATCATCTTTAGATTGCCTAAATGCCCTGCGCATAAATATGGAAACCTATTTTTGAAATAGTCTCGCTTTTGTCGGTATTTCCGAGATCGCACCAAGTCTCGTTTTTTTTTCTCGGGACGTGAAAGTGCAGCGAGACTGAATCCCTTAATTGCTTCGTATGTACGATAACATACTTAATTTGTGGGCTTTTAGGCATAGGTCTTATTCCAGGAACTGATTAGTCAATAAATTGATTTGCAGTTAAAATTTCTATAAAAAGATGAGTTTTAAAATTCTTTTCACTGTATTCTTTATTTCCATAGCGATCATTTACAATAGAAATTTTGTACTCAGGGTGAGCATTTCTATGCATACAAGGTTATTTGTAAATATACTAACAGCTTTGCTGGTCTATGTTAGTAACGTCATAAACAACCAATTTTGTACCACGACTTTTAATAATTCATTAGATTTTATTTTCGTACAAAATTATTATTCAAATATATCGCTCTAAACAGTGATATCTCTGTGCAGCAGTAAAAGAAAGCACGAAAGAGGCGTTGCCAAACAACTTTAATAACGACTGACTACCGATATTTAAAAAGTGTCTGACAGTACAACAAAAAACTTAAAAAGATTCTTAAGAACATCCTTGTATTCATAATCATAACTAAACTAGTGGTGATATTTCACAAAAAAATCTCAATAAATATATTTCATCGAAAAGTGATCAATTATAATGGGGAGTGCCACCGAACTGGTGGCACCATCTTGTTTCTACCATCGCACCTCCCGGCAAATTAGTAGAGTCCATCCCCACATCTTAGATGCCTGGCATTGTAAGACCATGCGGGCATCTCGTTCGTCTCTTCTTCGAACCTGCAAGATGTAGAATGATCTTCCTCAGCATTTCCTTTGCGCTATGACATGGGGTTCTTCAAAAAGCGTGTTTACAGGGCTCTCAAAGGCTGTAACGCATAGGCATCTCATCTAACGTTGCAAATGTCCATGGGCGACGATGACCACCTCCCATCAAGTGGCTCGTCTGATCGTTTTCCTCCTTCTTAACATAAAAAGAGCGACATCTGCGTTAGTTGTGATACCTGTAAAGGTATCGGCTGCGGTGAGAAGGTTATTCAAAAATCTTTCACAAGATATTACTAGCGGCGACGAATGCCAAAACCCAGTACAAAGATCTATAACAAAAACACATAGGATAATTTCGACGGCTCAGCAACTAGGCCCGTAGCTCAGTTGTTAAAGAGCAATGCCACGGTGCGGCATGGACGTGGTTTCAAGTCCCACCGGGTCGACGAAATTTTTTTATGTGCATACATAATCACAACAAAACTAATGGAGTTATTTAACAAAAAAATCTTAAAATCTAAGAAATCTTTTTGTTGAATTTAATATGTTTTGTAAAGACTTTTGTTCCGTAAAAGTTGTTTGATTATGATGTAAGTAATATAGTCCTGGGAGGACGTTAGTGCGCATCGAGTATATAATAATAATAATAATAATAATAAAGAACTTTATTTATCTACATTTACAAAACAGTTTAGTCGTAAATAACATCACATAGATACTGTGTAGATAAAAAGGATAGAGTCTCAGCTTAAGCTGTTTTTCAGACCCTACCTTTTTGAAACTCGCTACATTTTAATCATAGTATTTGTCTGACGCGTCTCGAGTAGCTCCAAAAGATATCACAAGATAATAAATATATATATATACTCACTTAAAGTTATAATAAATCTATTGTCCTTATAGTACCTGAGATAGATAAAATATTCCACCTAAAAATACTCAAATTTGGGGTTTAGGTAGAGATGAACAGCACCCACACGTAAAAATATAATTACAAACTACATCCAATTACTTTCTGATCTTTGCCTCGAAAGTAACCAAAGCTTGCACTTTCTTTTAAAAGTACAAGATGACTTTGAGTTTCGTACTGGAGGAGGCAAATCATTCCAGCACTTATATAACCAGAAATAGAGAGGAAATAAGGGCCATATATTCCTGGTAACACATTAGCGATACAGCTCTTAGAAATATCAACTCCCGTTTGCACTGAAAATTAGACATGCCAACTACTGACCTGTGCGTACGTCTCCGTATATTCCAAAAAATATTCTGTATTTATTGTCAGGGCTGGGCAAAATACATGCTACATCTTAATTGAAATACAAATTACAAAATACTTCCTTAAATGTATTTAAAATACAAAATACCAAATACTTTCTTGAGGTGTATTTGAAATACAAAATACAAAATACTTTCATGGGGTGTATTTAAAATACAAAATACAAATACAAATTACAAAATACTTTATTAGTATACTTATCGCGACATGTGGAAACCAACAACTTCCTTCAAAGGATTTCCTTCCACAATACATATCTTGAAAAAGAAGTTTTAAATATTCAGTTTTACCAGAAAAAAACTGTTAAACCAATACAACCATACTTCAGAGCACGAACCCTGCTACTCTAAGTTATAACCGCGAAAAGATGACTTTGACGTCTTTGACAATACCATGCACTGTTGCCACCTGCAAATGTGCTTCTACTGCATTGAATACGAGTATTTAAGATGTCGTGAGTGTTGTGTGTCGGTGTAGTGAGTACCCTAGTGCACAAATAAGTAATGAAGATAAAGTGCGGGTAGTTAGAAAAACTCGCACAACTAGAAGATGCTGACACCCGCCTCTTCAGTCCTTGCGAGACCATGGACGTTGCAATATGTCCGAAAAGTCGAGGTAAATAAAATATGTTTATACGTGAATAAGTCCCGAATTAAAAATCAAATAATTTCATACTTCATTTTTTGAACGTTCCGCTTTACACAAACGGACGCACGCACGCACGCACGCAGGCACGCACGCACGCAGGCAAGCACGCACGCACGCACGCACGCACGCACGCACGCACGCACGCACGCA